>NW_007096304.1:1601-71636 GCF_000164805.1 Carlito syrichta
AGGAAGCCCAATTACTCTTAGGTTTGGTCTCTTGAAGTGATCATTCATCTCTTGCAGGTTTTGTTCTGTCTTTTTGAGCTTCTTCTCTATGCTTTTGATAGTTTGGGTTAGTTTCTTGTTTTGGTCTTCTAGCTCTGAGATTCTTTCTTCTGCTTGGCTAATTCTACTTTCCATGCTTATTAGTCTGTTATTCATTTCCATCACAGTATTGTTTACTGCTGTTATTTCTGACATCAGCTCCTTCCTATTTTTCTCTTGTCTCTCCTCAATTTTTTAAATTCTCTCCATTAATGTCTTGATGTCTTCATTTGTTGCATGTGACCAGCCATTCTGGGGGCTCTTCATTATTTGTGTTCCAGAATCTGTTTTCTCAGTATCTGATCTCCCAGGGGTCTGTGTGAGACTTATATTCTTCTTTTGGTTTTTCTTCATTTGTGTGGTTTTTCCCCCTCCCTACTTTTTCCTTCCCTCCACGTCACCGTCTTCTTTAATTCTGTTATTCAGGGATAAAGGGATTGGTTTTACTTCTATTTGTTCAATCTCCTATTCTTTATGTATACCCTCTTACTTTGTTCAATTCTGGAGTTGCACTGTAGGTTGGGGGTGGTCCTTTTTGCAGTTTTGAGATTTACTTAAGGGGGGAGCTGTGATTCAAAATCTATCTGCAGGTCCCGGTTTTGCTGACAGGTGTGTGGATAATCTGGAACCCACTTCCCACTTCCTTGGAATCTGTCCATGCAGTGGAGCTATAGGCTTACTCCCTGAAATAAAATGTGGTTAGCAGAGGGAAGAGAATGGAGTAGACAGTGGGTTGAAGAAGGGGGTGGAGAAATAGAGCAGTAAGGGGGGGAAACAAATGTGTGCCAACAAATGGAGAGAGAGACCTATACTGAAACAGATAAAAACATTAGACCACAGCTACTGATGAACCAATTCCCATACAAAAAAAAAATAAAACATATAGTGATGCTAACATACAAGCTAACCAACCACCTTATTGGTGTGCTGTTCCTCTATACAAAGATATGGTTTACAGAGAGAAGAAAAGAGAAGAAAAGGAAGAGGGGGGAAAAATGAACAATACAGTAGGAATAGAATTAAGTCATTAAACTAACAGAATCAATGAAGCACACTCTGAGACTTTTCGTTCTGATTTCTAGCTTTCTTTTCAAGCAGGTAAATTAGTTTGCAGTTAGGGTCAGGTAAATTAGTTTGCCCCTGGTCTGCTGTGAAGGACAGTTCAGATCACCCTCCGTTCACCACCCTGGCCTATGTCTTTTTCAAGCTTGTTTCTCCTGTTTTGGTGTTGTTACCTTGAAGCGCCAGCAGGTGGTGCTATCTCAGCTGCTCGCCCCAGAGGGGGCGGGGCTGGACAGGAACCAACAGAGACTGGAGCTGGATGCCTGCCTCAGGGCACAGGCAGGGGACTCACGGTGGGCAGGACATCTCGGTTGCGGGAGAGGTGGCAGCGATCCCAGCAGATCTTCCTGAAGGGGCTTCAAGGACAGAAGTCGTGGATTGCCTCCAGCCCGGGTGGTCTGATGTGTTCCTGGCGGTGGCTGCGGCGGCTGTGGCATCAAAGGCGGCAGCGGCATCTGCACTGTGGTGGCTGTCCAGTCCGCTGCGATATCTCAGCTGTGAAAATGGCCACGCTCTGTATGAAGAGCAGGCTGCGATTTTGGGGTCTGCAGCCCCCGGGGCGAGAGCCAGAGACCCACTGCAGTTCTCCTTTGCAGAGGGTTTCACAGACCAGGTTGCCCCGTCACCATCTTGCCATAAGTCCGCCTATGTATTTTTTTAATGTAAATCAAACTTCGTGTTTCTTTCTCTGATCAACATCTCTATATCAGTATATACAGTGCTACTTTCTTATTTTTTCACTTTTGAGCTTGGAACACTCTGTTCTAGAAAATCCAGCAGAAACTAGAATGGTTCAGAAAGTGTGCTTCTGTGTCACCACCAGGAAGAGAGAAGAGTAAGAACAAAAGAAGGGAAGACAGACTAGAGAGAGGGAGATATTTTCTTAGCAGAAATGCTGGGAACTTAAGGGACAGACTGAATGGACTTGAAATGAAATGGAGATGCTGAAGACCAGTATAGACATACAACAGGGAACTGGTGATAGGTCCAGATCCAACTGTCTTCAAAGAAGGTATGAGAAAAGGAGGTGGTGTCTTTGTTGTGTGAGATCAGACACGATGAGGGCAACCAAATACCGTACATCTCACGAGAGCAGTCTGGCATGTGTCTGCAAAGGAACCAATTATCCAGGACATACTGGAGACACAGAAACATTCTATAGTAAGAATAATTGGGGAGAGATCCATTAAAAGTGGGATAGCTATTCCAAGTGGTTATAGAAAATCTGGACATATTTGAGGGGAGAAGACCAGAGGTAGCAATGTAAATACTCCAGATGCTATTAGCTGAGTTTCAAGTTCTTTGTAGGCAGAAATACAGAAATTGTCAATGTCCTAAGGAAGCATTTCTGAGAAATTTATAGATTATGGATTCTAAGGGAAGGCCCAGCCAAGATGAGATCTCTTAGAGAGAAGTCAGACAGAGCATAGGTAGATCAAGTCCAGGCCTGGGTTAGATGTTGGTCTGACAAAATACTTCTTGGATGGCTTATCCTATGCAGGGAGGTAAGTTAATGTTTGTGAAACCCTTAGAACAGGGATTTAAAAGTATTATATAAGTAGTAAGTGATATATCTATATATGTGTTGTGTTAAAATAAGTTAAATTGGCTGGGTGCAGTGGCTCATGCCTATAATCCCAGCACTTTGGGAGACCAAGGCAGAAGGATTGCCTGATGCCAGGATTTCAAGGACACCCCAGGCAACATAGCAAGACCCTCATCTCTATAAAAAAATTAATTTTAAAAAATAGCTGGGCATGGTGGCCTATGCCTGTAGTCCTAGCTACTCAGGAGACTGAGGGCTGAGTGGGAGGATAGCTTGAGCCCAGGAGTTCGAGGCTGCAGTGAGCAATGATCACACCAGTGCACTCCAGCCTGGGCAACAGAGAAAGACACTGTATCTAAAATTAATAATAGTAATGATGTTAAATTAGAATTAACTTATTTTATTTGCATAGTAGGTAGAATTGGCAGGTCCCCAACTCATTGATTTCATCTCCCTCACTGTGGGAAGTTCACCAAGACCAAATCTAGAGATGTACACTAGAAAAACAAATACCAGGGCAGAAAATAAAAGGACTCTTCAACGGACTCTCATCCAGCATTATGTATTCATGTCCTAGCCCTACAGGGATTAGAAAAAGAGAGAGATCAATTTAAGAAGCAGGCTAGAAACAGCAACACCTTTTGGAAAAGATCAGGGGAAAGGGCAGGAGGAAAGGAGACAGGAGAGACACATCTTACTAAGTAGCAAAATATATAGCAGAAAGAAAGCTACTGAAGGCCACGAGCATTCCAGAATGAGAGAAGAAAGCATGGTGAGGAACATGAGAGGCTCTGGACTTCACCAAGATTTGGGAGGAGATAGATTCTCCATCAGAATCAAACTTGAGAGTGGGGGAAGCTTCCCCAGGAGGCAGGTTCCACAGCCCCAAGCAATTCCACAGCAAGAGTCTGAGGTTCTGCCCCATGGCTAGAACTGCAAACACCTGCACACATGTGAAAGTGGCTGAGGACAACTGGTCAACTGAGAGTGTGGGCCCATGAAAGTTATTGCTGTGATGAGGCCATATGCCATACAGGTTTTCAACCTCTCAAGAAGGCAGTGATGTCTCCAAGGATCATTGTTTGAAATAGTAGACAGCAAGCAAGGACGGCATTTTTCCCTAGGTAGGGGAAACAGAACACCATCCTTAACCTTGATGGGCAGTTGCCCAGTTGAATTCAAGTGCAGACAACATGCATTTCAGACCACAGGCACAGACTGGCTTCCTAGAATGGCTACAACCAAAAATATTTTTCCATTCACTTCACTCAGCTCTCACTAAGGGTCCTCTATGGCTTTTTAGCAACATTGAATGGTATATTTTAGGAACATAATTTTGCCTGGAAAAATGCTTTAGGGAATAGCAATTACCTCGTTTTCTAAATGTTATGAGTGAAAGCCCAGTGCTGTAATAATCATATGGGTTTCTTGAACTCATTAGATCTAAAAACAACCAAGGAACATCAAAGAATTATCAATGCATTAACACATAGATAACCTAGAAAAATCCATTTCAGAGAACCTAGAAAAATCCATTCTGGTGAGAAGGTGCCTGGGCTGCAGCTGCAGAGGAAACGCTGACTCTACCTGTCATCTAGAACATTCCTGGCTGAATATGAGTTGAATAACAGGTCAAGAAAGATGAATCAGGACTTTACCTTAAGAATACACATAATTCCACTTGAGCCCAGGACAAGACCTGCCTGGACAATATAGCAAGACCTCATCTCCACGAAAAAAAAAAAAAATAAAAAAAAATAACCTTAAAAAAAAAAAATAGCCAGGCATGGTAGCACATCTGTAGTTCCAGCTATTTAGGAAGTGAGACTGAGGTGGAAGGGTTACCTGAGCCCAGGAGGTCAAGGTTGCAGTAAGCTGTGATTGTGCCACTGCAGTGGGTGACAGAGCAAGACCCCAACTTGAAAGAAGGAAGGGAGGGAAGAAAAGGAAGGAAAAAAAGAAAGAAGGAAGGAAGGAAAGAAGGAGGAAGGGAGGGTGGGAGGGAAGAAGGGAGGAAAGGAAGACAATTTTTTAATATTTTTTAATACTTAACCCAATTTTGCTTTACATTATGATTCTTTAGTATTTTAATGCCTTTGAACTTAGAACTCATGAGGGACTCTGATTTTTGCCCCCAAAATTTATAATAGGAATAATATTCAAATGTGAAGGTATTTCTATTCTGTCAGCATATCACTCAGGGCCAACAAGTTGCACAATTCTAGAAGGCACAATTCACACTGCTTATTAGTCAAGATAGGTTAGGCTATGCCACAATAACAAAGATGCCCTGAAATTGCAGAACCTCACATAGTAAAAAATCATCACAGATCATGAACATCCTTTTCTGCAGCCTCTAGCAGCCCTCCCTGGCTTCACCTCCCACTCTATTCTCTTGAACTTGCCTAGCAACATCCCCTGACTACTGAGGTTTGTAGTTTTCATTTCCAAAACCTATCATTGCATTTCTGTGTGTTTCTGGATGTACTGTGATGTCCACTTCTTTCTGAATTCTGTTTGCTTTACGGGCTCTTTGTGGAGGCTGGTTTACCACCTTTCTTTTACTATATCACATTGCCTACATTTTTTTTTTCTGAGTCTAGTTGTGTGTTTATTTCTGTACTAGGGAGTTCCTGTTTGCTTGCTGATTCTGTTTACTGTCAACGGCCTCAAGTGATGATGGAGAGAGGAGTGCCAATGGCTTGCCTTCACAAAGATCTGACTCCCCCATGCCTTCCTCCTGCTTGGGGTTCCACACTCCGCTTAGCTTTGGCCATGTTCAGTTGCTTAGTCCAGGTCGGTAGCGTATAAGGAGCGTGGCAGAAACAGCTGTAAGGAATTGACCAACCTCCAAACCACTTCCCCCATTGGTCACCTGAACAAATGTCCCGGGTCCCTCTGCCTTCTGCAGTCCCTGTGAAGCTCAGGGTACTCCCAAACCACCCTTCCTTTGTGGCAGCTTCTCTGCACACTTGGAGCTGGGGTCCCCCATATTTGTTTTTCTGCATATCCAAGTCTGTCTTTCCTCCTTCCGGAATTCCCCAGCATGCTAATATATGCCACTTTTATGGCTTTACTCTTATTTCCTTTCCAAAACGGTCCATTTTTTTCATACCATGAGATCTTAAGCAGGTAGCCCCTAGAGATCACTGGCCACACTACTCCCTTTTTAAAACAATGCAATTAATACTCATCAAAAAACCAATCAAGGCATTATAAGTTTTATTTATAAGACTGGAACAGACAAGAATATTAGCTTGAGATTTTCTTTTCAAGTTTAAATTAACTAATAAGATGAAGAGAATGACACAAAAGCTGCTATATACAAAAGACAAATATAACTAAAGAAGGTCATTTTTTATTCCAGAATAGGAATAATGACATATACAAAGTGATCACTTTAAACATTGATCTAAATCTTTAATACTCATGGACTTACTTTCTTAAGGGAAAAAAGATTGACAACTCTTTGGCATCACCTTTTAAAATTCTTTCTTCTTGGATTGTTATTCATTAGAGTGCTTATAAATGTCTAAGAGAAGAATGCATTCTGAAAATTACATTTTACTATCTTTAATCCTTCCCTTCAAATACCACACTTCAAAAGTAATGTAGTATTGGGCGTGAGGGGAAGACCCAGACTATGGAGTCCAGACACCAGGAGTTTGAGTTGTGCTTCTAGTTGTTTCCAGCTGTGTGACCTTTCAAATGGGAAGAATCATCCCAGGCACACAAGGAAAGGATTAAACAAGATGATCACAGTCAAAATGCCTGGTCCGAAATCTGGCGTACAGGTAGCCCTCTAAACTGCTGGTCTAAAAACCGTTGTCAGGCTGTGAAGGGCTGAGAACTGTGGAACACACCTCTCTGCTTTCTCTTGTGTTCCCACTTCCTCTCTAATCAGGTGTGATTCTTCCCCCAAGGAACCAAACAATAAGAGAAAACAAGCTACTTAAGGAACTGAAAACAAAGCTTCAATAAATTACAGCCATAGGTCTAGTTCTTAAAAACTATTTTATATATCACTTTGATTGCTTTTATTGTTTGTTTATTTCAAGTAAGCAATTTGGTCCTCTTTCCTTTGTAAGGTGAATTTTAGGTCAACCTCTGTAAGCCTCATTTCCTCCCTTCAAAAAAATTCTTTTAAAGAAAGCTTCTTTTCATTTTTGGTCTTTCTAAGAGGTAGGGCATTTACCCTAAACTATTTTAATAGGATATTTGCTCTGGAGTAAAACAATTTGTTTTGCTTTATTAAATTTGATGGAGCCGGGTTTGGTGGCTCAGCCTGTAATCCCGCGCCTTTGGGAGGTTGAGGTGAGTGGATTGACTGAGCCCGCGGGTTCGAGACCCGCCTGGGCAGCGAGACCTCATCTCTACAATAAATCAAAAAAATCAGCTGAGCGTGGTGGCACACGCCTGTAGTTCCGGCTACTTGGAAGGCTGAGGCGGAAGGATCGCTGGAGCCCAGCAGGTCGAGACTGCGGCGGCCGGGAGCGGCCACTGCACTCCAGTCTGGGCGACAGAGTGAGACTCCAACTCAAACAAAACAAAACAAAACAAAAATATTTCATATCGTATCTTTAGAGCCGGGCTCGGTGGCTCAGCCTGTAATCCCGCGCCTTTGGGAGGCTGAGGTGAGTGGATTGCCTGAGCCCGCGGGTTCGAGACCCGCCTGGGCAGCGAGACCTCATCTCTACAATAAATCAAAAAAAAAAAAAAATCAGCCGGGCATGGTAGCGTGCGCCTGTCATTCCGGCTACTCAGAATGCTGATGCGGAAGGATCGCCGGAGCCCAGCAGGCAAGGCTGCGGTGGCCGGGAGCGGCCACTGCACTCCAGTCTGGGTGACAGAGTGAGACTCCAACTCAAAAAAAAAAAAAAATTTGATGCCTTTGGGCTAGCTTCTAAAGGAGCAAACTTGTAGGCAATTAAATAATTCTTATTCAAATGACCTACTTCTTTTTTTGTTTGTTTTTTGTCTCTAGCCTTTACAGTTAAAATGTTCCTTTGGAATATTACTTTGTAGGACATTACAGGGAAACCTACTTAGCTGAAATCCATCCACTGCCTGAAATACAGGCAACTGCTACAAAATAATCTGAAGTTCTTCAGAACTAAGAGAAAAACCAAGTTTGTCCATGGAAGCACGTGAATGACACAAGAGGAAGTAAAACTTTGTTCTTCACGAAATTGATTCAAAATAGCCCAGGGCAATGGTCTGGCCCAGAACATGGGAGTCTCGGGGTCTTTTCCTCCCTCTGTGGGGTCATGTCCTCCCTCTTCGCTCTCAGGACCACAGCTTCTGGGCTTCAGTGCCCCACGTGCATCATGAGAGACTGCAGAGTGGACAGTCCTTGGGGTCTGTCTAGTCAAACACTCCACACTTCTAGGAATTTCTTTAGTCTCAACAGCATGAGGGTTCTGAGCACTCCGCTCTTCCAGAAAACCTGCTGCTGTCTTCCTCAGATGTGTCGTCCAGTCAGAAAAAAGAGCGGCCGGTCTTCCCTGGCATTGGCAGTCTGGAACTCATCACGCAGCCGAAACTGCCACTCATCCTCGAGCTCCAGGCGGACGACCGTCTGGCGCAGTGAGCTCCGGTCCTGACAGATGACGCACAAGGTTGCACCTACACAGACAGTGATGGAAGCACGGGAAGGAAAACGGTGTGCTTATCCAAATGAAAGCTGCCGCCTGGGTTCTACTCACGGAAACAAAATAGGGCGAAGCATGGCAGGGCAGTGCTGGATGTTCGAATCAGTTTCTATTCTGTTGGGATAATGTCTAACCTTAGCTAGACAGACAGTGTGGCTGGGAACTGGCAGGTAGGGTAGAGGAGACAGCATAGAGGCAGAAGGAAAGCTGAGAAGGAGCTGAACCAGGCTCAAGCTGGGAGGCGAGAGGCTGGTCTGATGGCAAACATCCTCAGCTCTAGCCCTTGGCTTACATCCCTGGCCCTACCCACCTCACAGCTGCCTTTCTCCCCATTTACCTATCCACAGCCTGCCATCCATCCAGGCCTTGGGTTGCCCCCACTGTCCCCGTGTGCCCAGTCATGGAGTTCTCCCTCCTCTCAACTCCTAGTATACAGGTCTCCTTCATGCTCTCTCTCCTTCCCCATGTCCAATCTTCCTTTTTTTGGGGGAGGGGGGTTGGACTCTCACTCCATCACCCAGGCTGGAGTGCAGTGGCATGCTCATGGCCACCCTGGCATCAACCTGCTGGGCTCCTGCGATCTTTTTGCCTCAGCCTTCCAAGTAGCCAGAACTACAGGTGCGCACTACCAAGCCTGGCTAATTTTTGATTTATTGTAGAGACAAGGTCTCACCAAGTTGCCCAGGCCAATCTCGAACCCACGGGCTCAGGCAATCCACTCACCTCGGCCTCCCAAAGTGCTGGGATTTCAGGCTGAACCACCAAGCCTGGCCCAATCCTCCCTTTAAATGAACCATTTCCTGAGGCAGAGGCTGTGGTAGAAACCTCTCAATATTTCCCACGTCCTTACACACTATTGGTGCTCATTAAATACCTGCTCATGCTAGAGAGGAAGTCAGCATAAAGTACCATGAAAAAATGAAGGTCGGTTAGGAAGCTGAGCAGAGCATAAGTATAGGTTGAAAATCATGTTTTTAAGTCACACAGAGCAAGTGCCTGTCAATCTCAACCTCTTCTGTATGGAAAGGAGAAAGACTGGAGTAAAAGCAGAGGAACGTGCAGTGCCTCCCAAGACGAGGAGGGAGACTCTTCTGCCAGGAGGGAGAGCTTCTAAGGGGGCTGGGGTGCTGAGGTGAAGGATTTAGATTGAAAAGGAGCACAAACATTGAATACATCTATGATTCATTAAAAGACAGGGCCATGTGTCTTATCTCGACCCGAGCAAACAGATATAAAGGAAAGAGAGCCCTCCCCCCAGTCCCCCGGGGATACAATCCCAGCTCTCTTGTACTTTCCTGGGTGGTCAAGAAACTTGCTTTCCCTCTCTGAGCCTCAGTTTACTCATTGGCAAATAAGGACTAGGACTAGATGTCACTTTCCCAGAGATGCCTGGCGACGGTAGTCATTTAAGACAAGATCCAGGATAAGAGTGTGGAAGTTACCTTTCAGGAAATGAAACTTTTTCAAAAAGCTGGCTCCCACAAAAGAGTCACAGAGGTACAGCAGGAGTCCACTGAACATCAAATCAGAGCAGCTGATGTTTAAAGAGTGGGGCCTGGAGCTCACATAGCAAACAGAAATCTGAAAAAGAAGGAATGCAAGAAAAAAATACTTTTCCACAAAATATTCAACAATGTTATTATACTAAGGGTTTGCATTTAACAAATACTAACGGCTTGGTCAACCTCGAGAGTTTGGTGGGGGGTAGGAGACAGAGACGATATTTTCATGTTATTCCCAAGTTTGTAGCCTAAAAATGAATTCCAGCCAGGTATGTAATCCAGGCACTTTTGGGAGACCTCATTTGGAAGAATGCTTGAGCCCAGGAGTTCGAGACCAGCCTGGGCAACACAGCAAGACCTCATCTCTACAAAATAGTCCATAAATTAGCTGGGCATGGTGGCACGTGCCTGTAGTCCCAGTTACTCAGGTGGCTGAGATGAAAGGATTGTCTGAGTCCAGGAGGTCGAGATTGAGGCGAGCCATGATGGTGCAACTGCCAGTCCTGCCTGGGGGACAGAGTGAGACACCAGCTCAACAAAAATAATAATCAGTTCTGGGAGATTTATCCAGATTTATCTATTCATGAATGCATTTGTGAATCAGAAACATTTTGGTGTCAAATTGGTTTTGATTCCTAACTTCTATTTGCACAAACCACTTCAGTTGTCTTGGCCTTAATGTCATCAGCTGTAAAGTGGGTAAACACCTGAGACAAAGTAGTTGCTGAGTCAGGATTCAGAATCTTAGATTCTAGTCAATCTGTTCTAGGATTTCTCAGACTTAAGAATTTGACAGCGCCCCCTCTGAAAGTCACCTGAGATCCCAGGTTAAGGTAACAGTCTACGGACAGCACAGGGTGGCTGTGGTTCTTCAGGGAGAGTGGGAAGAAGCGATGGCTGTGATGCTGCAGGAACTTCTCCAGCAGGAGCTGGGCAGGGGCCGCGAGGAAAGTGTGCTTACTATCAGGGGCACAGATGTACTGGGCCGGCACAACCGCCACGGAGTTATCAGACACCTGCAGGGAAAGGAGGGGTGTTAGGCCATTCTGAAGCACCCAGAGGGGAGAGTAACTTTCCATGTCTTCTACGCTGCAGGGGACCCAGGGGATTGGGGTGGCCCAGGCGTGGAAGGTTGTATGGCTCAGGGGATTCATGAAAATTGAGAACACATACTTCCAGAATAAAATTCTCTGCTGGGAAAAATTAGGTTTATCAAAGTGGGATGTGTGAATACTCATTAATGAGATCAGCAAGAATTACAGACATGGATCATTCCATGCAGGAAACTGGTCTTTAGAAAACAAGGGAATCCATAGACCTTGGGAATTTTCTCCAAATCTTCCTCACATCCAGAGCAAGCCTCTGGGAGGGGCCAGCTCTCCCAACCCCTGCAGACCCTTACTCAAGCCCAACCCAGCACTCTTATTCTCCATGACCCAGCCATCCAAGCCACAGCCAGTTTTTCACACCATCACCAACATGTCCTCCATGCTAAAGCCATAAAGACTGTTCACATCCACATATATAAAACTAATCAGACTCTCTGCCAGATACCTGTCGATGACTCCTAGAGAAAAGTCTAGACTTTGCCCATGGCCAGTAAGACCGCCCATTTCTCCAGTTGCTCTTGGCCACTCTCCCTTGGCCCTCCTCACTTCTTCCACACCATCCTCCTCATTCCTGCCCCTTTCTGCACCTTCACCCACTTTTTGCGCCCTGTCTGAATTCTCTCTCATCCTCCAGGTCTCTGCTTTAAAGTCACCTCCTAGGGGACATTTCCACAGACTTCCCTCCTGTCCCCATAGATCAGTCTCCCTGTGACACACACTTCACCTCTGTGGTGCTTCTCACAATGGTAGTTAATGAGTATTTGTTTAACATCTGCCTCAGCTGCTAGGCTATATACTCCTGGGCAAAAGGGTTGAGTGCTCAGTAAATATTTAATGAAAAATAAATGAAAACAAGTGATTTCATTCACATGAAAGATGATAAGACATTACTAGCTTTCCTATATATAATCAATATGCAGTTAACAGAAAAGTATGATGATGTTCAAAACAAGAATAAAGATAAAATATCTAAGAGTTTTAAAGTGACACTCAGGGACATAAAAGGAAAAATTGTTTTAAAGGCATAGCCAGCACTTTGGCAGAAAGCCTTAATTGGTAAAGATCGCAGTTTGCCCCAGTGCAACTACAAATCTAACACAATTTTAATTTAAAAATCTCAGTGGCAGCGGGGGTGCTTAACTAAGCAATTCCCAAGTTCTCCTGGAAGTACAGGCCTTTTTAAAGGTCTTGCTGCTTTGCAAGAAAAATAAGCATGGCTTTTCACTCTCAGAGATGGTTTCAAGCCCTGCCTCTGAGGGCAGGTGTGGGTAGAGCTGGGTCTGAATTCAGGCCCAGCACAGCTCAGAGTAGCAGAGACAGGAAGGACAGAGGCTGGGAAAAGCAGCTGTATTGGAACTGGCCAACGACATCAGGGCAGGATTCAAGACAGAAGAGGACAGAGAAAAAGGCTCTGGCCCGTGGGATGGGGGAGACCCGCAGGCAGAGATATGCCAGCCTGCTTAGCTTCCTGGAAAACAGAGAATTCTCAGGGCTTGCTGCTTTTTTACACCTTAAATTCCCCAGGCCCTCTCAGCTAGAATGCACATAATCGGATGTGTCTCTCCCCACTTCAAGGCTGGCCCTTGGAGAGACAGCATGGCTATCAAACTAACCTACTAAGCCATTCAAACCATTATTTGGCCAGGCACCAACCCAGGGGCCCAGAGAAGAGCGTGGTCCTAGACCTCACCCAGCAGGGGCAGGCAAGAGCGCACGGGAAGGCTTGGTGGTGGTCTTGCACAGAGCAGAAGCTTACAGGATACTGGTTAAAAAATTGGAAAGCAGAAGAGAAACCTGATAAAGTCTTTCACTTCCCAGGGCTCAGTGCTGATTAAAAACTTTTACTAAGCTGGACTGAATGTTTTAAATGTGGTACATATACACAATGGAATATTATGCAGCCATAAAGGATAAACATAGGAACTCTACAGCAACTTGGATGCATTTAGAGTCGATCATACTCAGTGATCTGTCACAGAAACAAAGAACAGAGTACCATATGTTCTCACTCAAAAGCCGACAATGAACAATTATCATAATACTATAAGAAAGGGATTGACAGTAGTGGGACACTGCCAGGGGAGGGCGGGTGGGATTGGCAGTGGAGGAATCTGCCAGGGGAGGGAGAGGCACAGCTCATCAACAAGGGTACCTGCATAAGGAACATTTGTATACCTAACCCTGAATTCTACCCCACATCTTTCAAATAAATTTAAAAAGGGGAAGAAAAAAGCCTTTACTAACACCGCCCGGTGGTCAGACCCCACCCTACTCCCTGGAAAGAGACAATTGTGCCTCTCTGACAGCTCCCACCCTCAGTTTCCACACCACAGACAGCCTGCCCAGCAGCGAGGCCATGCTCACCTTGGACGTGATGTGGAAGGACCTGTGCCCACCCACTGCGATCTGCTTCTTCATCACGCTGAAGCGGTTGAACCGGCAGAGAAGGAGGCCGGCGCTGTGCACCCGCAGATTGAAGTCAACATCATCGCACGTGAACCTGAGCAGGACCAGAGGAGGGGTAGGTCTGACAGGACGCAGCTCACATCCCAGTCACTCCCCCTGGACACCTAGAGTGTGGGCTTCCTAGTTAGGGGGCCACGGAGGTGGAGTGGGCTTCAATCCTGCCTCAAGACCTTACTCAGGTGGGAGCGAGGAAGCAGATACAGAGCAGAACACACAGAAAAAACCCAAAAAACCCCCCCCCAAAAAACCCAGTGACGTTTCTACCAGGAAAGTCAGTATATACCTAAGGCTTAAACTGCACCAGGACTGCTATGTGATGACCATATATGCCCAGTGCCCAGCGCCCTGTGAGAAATTGTACCAACACTACCACCTCATGTCTCAGTTACAATGAAATAACACATTTCTCAGGGTAAAATATCAGTCACTTTTTATAGCTGAGGAGAATGAGGCTCAAAGATAAGTCACCTGCCTAAGTTGCAAAGCTAGCAGCGGCACCCAGATTCCCAGCAGGGCCATCAGTTGCCTCCAAAATCTACACTTCTGCGTGGGTATCTTGGGCTGTATGCCCACCGCCTGGCATAGGGTGCTATGAACACTTAGCAATGGAATTATTCTTGAGAGGTGGGCACGTCTGTGGCTAGATATGCAGACAGCAACCTGTGGAGAAATGATCCTTTTCTGCAGTGCTAAAACTGATGATGATGTTTAGGAGAGGGAGCCAGAAGGGAAGAGAAACACACAGCACCATGTAACTCAGTAAACAAAGCATTGTGAGAATTGATGAACGGAGTTGAACTATCTTAGGCGAATACATTACATTCTACAGCACTAAAAAAACTGTGAGGATAGAAAGCAGGGCCAAGCCAGTGCTTATGGACAGGAAGCAGGAAGCCAGTGCTTATGGACAGTGCTTATGGACAGGACCTTCCCCTCCGGTCTGGGGGGTCCTCGGGGAAGGTCCTCGGGCCTGCCTGAGACTGTCCTTCCCTCAGGGCTCTATCTCCCTGGGCCACCGCCTCCCCTGCCCTGGGGGCAGGAGCTCACCGGTTCTGGTTATACTGCACGTTCTGGGTCAGGTCCACGTTCAAGATGATGAAGTCATGCACATGGCAGCGGGAGAAGGGTTCGTGCACCTCGCTGCTCTGGGTCTTGCTGGACCACTTCCGTAAGCCGATCAGGGCGTAGTGGGTGATATTGGGAGAAGCCTCGATGTGCTGCATGATGTGCTTCAAAGACACATTCCTTTCCGACCAGGAGAACTCCCTGCTCAAAGGAAGGAGAGTGACATCCCTAGGCTGACAAGCAGGCGGCAGCTAGGCCCTCTGTATCAAGCCAGCCGGGGCACTGACTCACTGATTGCAGTGTACGTGCTGGGATGGATGGGACCCAGTGCGACCCCACAGGGCCAGGCACCCTGCTAGGTACTTCTCGTCTGCTACCCTTCCTTCTCTGTGCTGAACACATTTGTGGACCATTATTGATTTGTTTATTTTTAAAGATGTAGGGATACAATTCAGAGTTAGGTGTATAAGTGGTCATCATACAGGTGAAGTTTGGGCTTCCCATTGCACAGACCCATAATTTAGTTAAGTCTCACAATAAACCTCTAGCATAGTTATTAATAACCCTTTAAAAGATGAAGAACTAGAGCCCCAAAAGATTTAGCAGTTTGCCTAAAGTCAGACAGCAAATAAAAATAAAAGCTAAGAGCAGTCCCTTTCTTGATATGGGATTTGGTTAAATGGGTGTGCTCAGTTAGTGAAAAATTCTGGATATGTATTATTCTTTTCTTTTTGTATATATATGAGGTGAACCCAAAAAATCCTGGAATTACCTTTTGGAGGTGGGCTCCTTGTAGTATGGGTTTCCCCCACTAGGTAAGTCTTCTAGGAACCCATAAACATCAGTGTTAACATTGTTGTGCGTCACGATTTGCAGAAGAAATGTCCCAAGTTGTGGCAAACAGGTGACTGGTTCTTCCACAATGAAAACACACCTGCCGACACCATACTGAGTGTTCAGCAGTTTTTGGCCAAAAACAGCACGACCCCTGTGCTCTATCCTCCCTCTTCACCTAATCTCATCCTGAGCGACTTTTTTTTATTTGTATGTTTCCCCAGATGAGAAAAGTTCTCAAAGTGAAACATTTTGCCAGTGTGGAAGAGGTGAAACAAAAAAAAACAGTAGAAGCACCAAAAGGCATCAAAATTGATAAACTCCAAAACTGTTTTGAGCAGTGGAAAAAGCATCTTGATAGATATATTGCATCAAACAAAGAGTACTTTGAAGGTGACTGAAGTTTAACATGTAAGAGTAAATACACAATTCCGTTTTTTCTGGGGTCCACCCTCGTACTGCACTTAATATAAAGTATGTGATTCTGTATGTATTATACTTCATAGCAAATTTTTTAAAAATTAAAAGCAAGATGGGTTTGGAACAGAACACACCCAGGGCTCAGCCACCATATACCACACCTTCTGACATGAGGGTGTGGCACTTGAGAGGTGGAGGAACTTCTCCATTCAAAAGGGGGTGCACGCATGTGTCACTGCTGTAGGGTGCCTTCAGCCCCCTCACCTGCTTCTCTCCCCGGCACAGTCAACATCTACCACATTCCACATCACACAGGAGTCATCAGAAATCACGATGAAAGGCCAGATGTCCTGCGGCTTGATCCCAAGCTCTTCCTGCCGGTTCCGCTCAAGCTCCAGGTTATGGTAGGACAGCTCCTTGATGAGGAAATGGGCAGCACCTGTAATGGAAAAAAAAAAAATGAGTCAACTTAGGCCTTCCTGCACCCATAGCCACAGGCCAGAGTAAATACACAATTCCATTTTTTCTGGGGTCCACCCTCGTACTGCACTTAATATAAAGTATGTGATTCTGTATGTATTATACTTCATAGCAAATTTTTAAAAAATTAAAAGCAAGATGGGTTTGGAAGTCAGACCTGCTGGTCAAAGCCCCTCAGACAAGTCTGCTCTGACCTTCCCAACTTGCACCACGAGCCGTCGACTCAGGAGAGAAAACTATAGAGAAGAAAACACTCCTCTCCAAGTTGAACACATATTTGTTTTCTTTCTAACCACTGAAAATATGAATTAAATCAGCAACCAAACATTGAGGGAGAAAGGATATTCATTAAAAAGTCAAACAAATCAACATAGCTTTACAAATCCAAAATCAAAAGGCTTGATGTCACATATTTAACTTTCATCTCTAGAATATTCTCTCAAGTCTTCATTCACAGAAATTTTACTAAGTATATTAAAAAACACCTACCAACCCCAGCGCTGTTAAAGATACTAGGGAGCACCAGCATGATGTGGTTGGGCCAGTATTTCTTATAAATCGCCATCTCATACTCCTTGACAACCAGCACATGCAAATGGCTGGCGCCATCCATCGCATGGTACAGATTAAAGAGCCCGTGTTCGTGTCGGCCAGTGGTTGGAGTGAATGTCGGACTTTTTATGTATTCGTGACTCTGTAAAGTATAATGAGGTAGAGTGTTGGTAAACGAGGTCACAATTATTCTCCTCCCTTGAAATGTGATTTTGCAGCATCTTCTATCAAAAAATGGAGACTATCTTCATGCTCTTTGAATCTGAGTTGGCCTTGTAACTTGTTCTTATCAATAAAATGCAGGAAAAATGAGCTTGTGCCAGGTCTGGGCCTATCTTTGAGAGGACTCAAACATTCCTATCTCTCAGAACTTTCACATGAACAAGCTCGGGCTTGCTGGAACAAGCCTGCTGGGGGATGAGAGACCACATGGAGCAGACAGAGATGAACATCCGCCTGAGACCACTCTAGACAAGCCAGTCCCAGATGACCTGACCGCTAACTGCTAGCACATGAGTGAGCACAACCATGCCCAGCTGAACTAAGCCCAACTGCTGGCCAACAGAATCAGAAGTTGATGCTCATCTAGGAATGGTTTGCCAGGCAACAGAAACTAACTGGCATATAGCAATTGACCAGATTTATTATCCCCTCATATTAGAATCTAAGAAGACTGTGCTCAGCATACATTTTGTTCCTATATTTCTTTAACCCTTCATACATTATGAACATACAGCATCCCACAATCTCTTTCCCCTATACCCTAGCTATACACTCAGGTCATAATATCTTTTACATAATTAACTATGTTTTCTTCAACTCCTTCCTTAAAATAATTTTATCTGGCCGAGCTAAGGTTTCTGTCCCCTCTGGATTAATTCCTCAAGGCACCTGTCACAAAGCTGTATAGGGTCAGTTCTGCCAGGAAGGTGAGGGGAATGATGGAGAAATCCCAGCTTTTATGTTACATCTGTGGAGTGTCACTGCAACACCCTCAACTCCAGCCCACAGGAAAGGAGATGTCATATAACGAAGGCCTCTTTGGTGTTTTACAATGTTCTTATTGCTTAGTGACAGACTGCCAGGTCTAGAAGGCCAGGTTCAACTCCACAGGCATCTGGCACTCTGGGGAAGGAAAAGTAACCTCAACACATTGCCTGTGTTGACTGGAGCTGCTTAAAGAGCGGCCAGCTGACCCTGAGATTGTCTTGCAGATAACTGTTAAGCCAAGAGCCCTACAAGGAGCGTCTTTGTAAGAAGACTGGTGGCCATGGAGACAATGGAGTATCAAGAACAATATTTTCAAAAGATAAGGCAAATGTATCTTTTAAAAACTTTTATAGAGGAAATCAATATGATATCTGGAACTTATTTCCAAATGACACAGGAAGGGAGAAGAGGAGAGGACAGACCAAATAAGGTGGGCCATGAGTTAATAACTGAAGTTGGGTAACAAGTCCTGAGGGACTCATTGTACTGTTCCATTTACCTAAGCCCATTCAAAATGTTTCATGGCAGAGAACATTCAAGAAAATACAAAAGGGAGGGGACGGACATCTATGCAGCACCTCTTACCTTCCAGGCATGGTGCTTATACCTTACATTGGTTATTCCAAATAATTTGCACCACAAGCCTTTGCAAGTTATTATTACCTAACTTTACAGATAAGGAAACTGAGGCTCAGAGATATTAAGTGACAAGTTCAAAGAACACAACTAGTAAATGGTATAGTAAGGCTCAAACTTGAATCTGGGTGACCCTAAAGCCCATGTGCTACCCAGCCTCCTCCAAGAAACCACATGGTTTCTCTATTCCACTCCATGTGCTCTTGACCCATCAAGTAGCTACTGTCTCTAGGTCCCTGCATCCAGCCAACCCTTCAAGCCACTTGGATTTACCCCACTGGGACTCCGAGCCAGTACCTTGTCTGTGACGAGGGGCAGCCGCATGCTCTCTAGCTGGCCTCCAGGTTGGCTGAAGACAAAGTGATGCTCCTTGGACTTGGGGATGATGAAGTGGAGCTGGATTTCCTCTCCTAGCATGGAGTAAGAGAAGGCAAAGGCGTGCAGGGTGGACTCATAGAGCTGAGGTGTGAGGGGAAAGGACAGAGCTTGTCAGCAGAGTCTGACTTACTTCCCACAAGAGCCCAGGCCCATCCTGCCATGATGACATGCAGGTCACAGCCACCTCTGCCCCACAGCATGAGAAACCCACAGGGCGACCCCAGTGCAGAGTGAGACACCCAGGTCTGGCAATGGGGCGAGCATGCTGAGGCCACACACGTGCGTTAAGAGCCTGCTCCTGTCCCCGATCTTGATGGTGCCTCACCCAGCCATGACATGCAGGCACCAAGCCCTCTGAACACTAGATTTGATGCAGAGCCTCGTTCTGGGATACCAACCAAAACATTCATGCCACTGATCTTGTTTTTAATTCTAACGTTTTTAATTCGAACAAATATATTTTTCTATCATTGTCATGATGGGCAACAACATATTAATAAAGTAGCAACTACAGATGCCGTATACTTTCCTAACACTCTGCATCAGACACCATTCTGTCCCCTTTGCATTGTAATTAACAATCCTAGGAGGTAGGTACTGTCATCATCCCCATTTTACAGATGTGGAGACTGACATTCAGAGGTCTTGGGCTTATCCCTGTCCCCAAGTCTAGCTGTACCCTTAGTTACTTCCTCCAGTCTCCACTTGCCAGATGCTCCACACCCCGGTTCTGTGCACATGCTACTCACGGGTGTGGCCTCCAGCCTGGCTTTGCCCTTGGCTTGAGCCTCCTCTCGGGAGTGCTCCCTGACCCATGGTCCTCCCAGAAGACGGCCCCTCCTAGCATGTGCTATGCATTCTGGGGACTGTATGGGGAGTAGAGAGGCCAGTACCCACTGACTTAACACTCCTACCGTGGCTCTACTAGAGTCACAGAGTCCTTTCAGAGCAGAGACGAAGGAGAGAACAAAGAAGGATGAAACAGGAATTTCATTTTAAAAGTTCAGGGGATGCTCAGGAGGTGAAAGAAAACAACAGAATGGGCCAATGCCTGGAGGCACGAGAGAACAGCCAGGAGGTCATGCGCCCTTGGGGCACCTCACTGGCTGGTTTTAAACCCCATCAGCAGCCCAGGCGTGCTTCTCTTCGACTGAGGCCCACAGATCCAAGCAACCCCTGAGAACAGACCGGATGCGGCCCAGATGGCCAGCATATAGGCACACTCTCCTTCCTCAGTATTCTAGTTGCCTATTAATACAGCCCAAGGACATGATGCCCCCACTCACTGCTGCCATTTATTGAGATGACTGAGGACTCACAAATACCCTTGACTCTCTTTCCGTTCCCTGAATTTCAAAAACAAGAAAATGTTTGCACTTTTTTTTCCTGCCTTGAAAGAAAAACTTTGTCTCCAAGAGAAAAAAAAAATGCTAGAAGAGTTTATCTGAAACAAATGGGATTACTGATTACAGTACTCTGATCCTTTACAAAATTGCTCCTATGTGCCTTGTCATTTCATCTACAGTAAAATTGCATACTTAAAAGAGTTTTAAGGCTAAAGGAAGACAGGTGCTACTTCCTTGGCAGCCAAGTTCAGGGCCAGGCCGACTTGGAAGAATCAAAGTCTCTGCAAAAGGCATGAAAAGAGAGGTCAGCACTCTTGCCTCGGGCCTTTCTGGAAGCTGCCCAGGACATCAGCTATCCTCATGCCTCTGCTCTCCGGCCAGGTGTCTGACTGGCTCCCCCTGGCTTCAGCTCTCTCCCTCCTCCCCTCACTTGAGTCTGAAATGAAACAATGAATGTAAAATACTATCTATCATCTGTTTATAAATAACCAGCCTCACAGGCCCTCCGAACACCTCCACATGGTTAAGAGGCAAGTCAACAGTGCAAATTTGCATGCATTGGGAATTCTCATCCCTTCCCACTGTGACTGAGCCTTTTGTGGTCTGGTCTCTGCCCACCCTCCCATCTTCCTGGCCAGTTTACCTACTCGGGAAGTAGCACTCTAGGCTCCAATATCCCCTAGCACAGGTCACTTCCCATCCCTCAGAGAGCCCACCTCCTCTCTTCTGCACATGATGTTCCCTCCTTTCGCTGCCTTGGCCCCTCAACCAATTCTTACTGATTCTCCCAAATGCTTTCCTCGGCTCCCCCACCCAGACAGGGCTTTCATTTATAAAATGGAGATAATGAGGTTTTAGTGTGAAGTAAACAAGGCATGGCTTTAGGCGACCAGCCAGAGCCTGAGACGGCAGAGCCCTGGGCCAGTATACTTATCTATTTCTATGTATGCAGGACAAATATTTTCTATCACATAAAAAGGTTGGAAAGGACTGCTATGTAAAAATTGCCTAGGCACATTGCCTGACATGTAGTAGGTGCTCAATAAATGCAGACTCCTTCCTTTATTCATATCATTTCTGTGCCTCAACCATATAATTCTTTTGCCTGCCTCACATTGTTTTTAAGCTTTGCTTATGTGCACACCTCCCTCCTAAACCAAATCCTGAGAATGAAAACAGAGTTTATTCAGCTCTGGGTCACTAGTGTCTGGGTACACAACAAGCACTCAGCCAGCAGTAGCTGAACTGAACTAACTTCTGAAATTGCTGGGACCTAAAGACGACAACCTCCGCAGTCAGTTGACTTGGCCACTGATGAACCACAACCCCAGGAGAATCGCTGTTCACTAGTGTCAGCAGTAATGTCACAGACTATGGAAGGAAATGGAGAATGCAAGCACAAGTAAGGGTTTCCAGAACCCTCCATCTCTCACTCTGGAATGAAAACATGGGTGGACAGGGAACAGATGACAGCGGCCGAGGCAAGACGTCTGGCAGTAACTGCCTGCAAGTGTGACCTGCAAAGCCTTGTGACCTACCTGGTAGCGGGGGTGGAAGCCCATGTACTGGTGGCACTGCTCACAGTGGTGGTACGTGTTATACGCAGCAAACTTGGATAGTCTCATCCGTGCTGTTTGACGCCGCACGAACAGATCTTCCGGCTTCCGGGACATGCCTCTGTCTGCACCAAGTTCATGAGCATTAAAGAGCAGCAGGAAGCAAGGCAAATTCTCATCACCTGCCTACTCCAACAGAACCAGTCAAAAAGTAGGATTCTATCCAATGAGGACTGTATCTTACCTACCTGGGCACTGAGGTGACTCGGGTGTCAAAGGAGATGACCAGGATAAACTAATAAAGTCTCAAAGGATAAACTAATAAAGACACTGTGGACCTAAAATGTTTCATAAACAGCGATTTATGGATCCATCACATGGCAATTTAAATGAATTGCCAACTTAATATGCAAATACCGAACTTTTCTAGTCTACACATATAATCACACTGGCCACTGACACAAACTGCAGGCCATAATATAGAGGAAGCCAATGATCCCTGAGAAGCCAGGAGAAAGCAAGAAAGCTGAAGGACAAGAGGAGAATGCATGTTCTTGTTCTGCTGTATCAATTCCAAATTCATAAGTGAACATACACAGCTTTTATCCTCTATTAACCAAAGCCTTTGGGATAGTTTGACTGTGACAAGTCAGCAAATGTGTCATCTTTCTCATTCAGCACTTCCTGAACTGCACGGCTTCCTTTCACGGGTTCCAGGGTGGGATCATCCTTATACAGGGAGGTGGTGATCTCAGTTCTGTATTAGGTATTGCCATTAATTCACCACCGCCAGACTTCATTCCCAACAAAATTCAACTCATCCCTTTAAGAGGCTATGCCCATGTACTTTGGAAGAAGGCGAAACAAGAGATTGTTAAGTCTGACCTTCACTCTTTATGCTCTGATGGTGTGAACAAATCAGGCTAGCATCCTCATACTTTGGATCATGAATGATATAGTCAAAAGGCAACTTCTTGAACAGTTCCAAGTCTGGCCAGGGGTCACTGAGCTGGAGATAATGCCAGTCCGAATCTTCTCTAAGGTCTACAAGATCGGTAGAAACACAAATATGTATGTGACAAAACAGGAAGTGAAAATGACTTACAGTCATGCACCACTTAATGACAGAAACATGTTTGGGATTTTTCTAATGAAGCAAGAAGGTGCATTTAGATCGATCTCTATCCAGAGGCACAGCCTTGGACTCTGCTTCCTATGGAAATGGGTTTGCTCTCCTGCCCCTCACGCTGCCTTCCATTCTGCTAGAGTCCTCACCCAACTGGCCTCATGCTGTACTCTCTGCTTCTCCCCAGAACCACCCCCAAGTTCACCACATGGGTGCTCAAAGCCAGCAGAACCCATGTAAGCTTCCTTTCTTTCTCTAAATACCTGAATGCTCCCTGGCCATCATCCCACCTCTAGAAAGCCTCTCGGGGTACTCCAACCCACTGGCTTCTCCCTTTGGAATGTCAATACCACTCGTGGCCCAAACCACACTCTTCCATTTGCCTTGAGTCATCTTACATTGCAACTGGTATAGTCTATGGTGCTCACTAAATGTCTGTGGCTAAAAGGTTTAAAAAAATCTGGTTGGTACAAGTCAAATCAGGTAACATATTGATTATATTCCATATATGTTCTACTATATAGTACACACAAGCAGAGTACATGTCCCCTGAAGGAAGGAAAGGAATATTCACTGTGTATTTAATAGGTACTCTATGCTTCATGTGGGTAACACTGAATCTTCACAGCACCCTGTAAAACAGGAATTATCCCTATGTAACAAAAGAGAAAACTGAGGTGATAAAAAGTTTTAAGAGAATGGTCTTTGACACTTAACAAACTGGGTTCAAATCCTGCCTTTATCATTGGTACATCCAAGAAAGCTAAGGAGACAGATTCAACGGCCCTGCTGATTTGGTTCTGAACTGTGAAATATGGTCCTGAACTGTAAGGAAACCGGAGAAAACTCAGAGCCTGGCTGAAGAGCATCCTTTCCTTCGCAGGAAAACTAGGGGCTGGATGGGTTTCCTTGGCTCCCTGTTTTCTTTGAGTGAAAACTCAAGCACAGTTGATGATATCGCATAAAGTACCATTTAGACACCAGCTGGCTGGCGACCTCTCTCTACAACACAGACATGCTTTCACCCCCAGATCCACAGGCTCAGTGATCAGACCAAATTTATGAGCCATGGGAGAGGGCATGTGGAGACAATGGAGAACATGTTTCAGAGGAGCACAAAAGGGCTGCTTAAAAAGAGCCTTGCCTTAATCAGGGTACATTCAGCTCAGCAAACAAGGAGAACGAGATTTTCCCCACAATCCATATATTTCTATTTTGCCCCAAGATATTAACCTATGTGCTTAGTTGCCTGAGTGGGAACCCTCTTGGAGGGGTAAGTTCACTTTCCAGAGGCAACCGTCAAATCCAGTTTAATTCTAGCCCTGCTGCTTGAGCAAGCGACTTATCAGAAAAAGGGAACAAGAATATCTCACGTATATCTCATGGTATAGAAAACTAAGCATGGTAATTTATGCAAAGTGTCTAGCACAGTGAAGGCTACTCGGTAAACAGCCATTACTTTAGTCTTAGTAATTGTATCCCCACAGTAAAGGCCTCTGAAGTGCTACGCTAATGCTGAGAAAAATGACTACAAGAAAAAAATCAATAGCACCCCTACAAGGCCCTTGGGATGAGGCTGATTGTAAATCTGAGAGTTTCATCTCGAGAGTGAAAGACGCAATGAAAGTCACTTGAAAACCCGATTAAGGTGATTCCACACCCAAGTGTCACCAAACAGATAACTCACTGATATTGATCTCTTCTTCATCATAAACATCCACTTCTGTCAGCCGGATGAGCATTCTGGACAGAATACTAAGGAACTGTAGGTAGGCGCCTGTCTTCCCAATCTGTGAAGACACGGAAGTTAGAGACCACAGTTAGGAAGTCCCGTCCATGGGCCAGGCACCAGCTGAATGACTGGCAGGCCTTTTCCATCTACCTCACTTAGAGATCACGTTATTAAAACAGAAACCCCATAGATGCAAAGACATTGGGGAGGAAATGCGGCCTAGACAAGAGTGGTGAGCAGACAGACGGACTCCCAAGAGCAGGAGGCCTGCCTTGCTTATAAATCATCACACACATGTTGCTAGATTTTAACCAGCCACACTTTTTAAAGCTGTTAGAAGCAGGACTTTATCATAAGCAGAAGAAAGGTTACTTAAAAAAAAAAAAAAAATGAAGTGACAAAACATAACGTCTTGAGTCTTAAAAATTGCAAATTGCTTATCTTAAGCAAGATAACAAAATTAATTGTATAAGATATAAAAAGATAACATCTCATTTTTCTCTTCCTAAACCCAGGAAAAGAAAGAATGACTTTTCTTCCTTTTCTGGTTCCCTGTATCACAGAGTCCTTGCTCCCCCAGCCCAGCACCAGGCTAGCATACTTGCCACTCAACTGAGTTCATTTTGGTCACAGTTGATTGAGAGGTACCCGTGGGCTAGCCTAATTAATGCCCTCCCCACACCCCAACAACACAGTCACTCCAGGGATGTGCTTTCCAAGTACTGAGCCCAATGCCTGGTTCACAGCTAGAACTCAGCAAATGTCTACTAATGAAATAACTGACTTTAAAGATAAAAAATATGACATACAACCAGGGAATTTTTCAGAGAAAATATTTGCAATACACATAATAGACAAAAGATTAAAATCTACAATATCTAAAGTGCTTCAACAAATCAACAAGAAAAAGTCAAATGGCCTAAAGGAAAAAAAAAAAAAAAAACCAAACCCCAAAAAAATCACTGACAAAGAAGTACTAATGACCAATAAATATATTAAAACATATTCAGTGTTACTAAGAAAGCCATAATATGCTATTTTTCACTCCCAAACAGGCAAAGATATTTAAAATTGATGACATCTAGTAGCATGACGGTATGGAGAAATGGACACTCCCTTTTAGGAAATATTTTCTTTTTTCCTTTCTAAATCAGAAAAAGTAATATATTCACATGTTAAAAGTTCAATAAATACAGAGGTGGTTGGGCTTGGTGGCTCAGCCTGTAATTCCAGACTTTGGGAGGCCGAGGTAAATGGATCGCCAGAGCCCGCAGGTTCAAGACCAGCCTGGGCAACTTGGCAAGACCTCGTCTCTACAACAAATAAAAAAATTAGCCGGGTGTAGTAGCGTGTGCCTGTAGTTCCGGCTATTTGGAAGGCTGAGGCAGAAGGATTGCCAGAGCCTAGCAAGTCGACACTGGTGTGGCCGTGAACGTGCCACAGCACTCCAGCCTGGGTGACAGAGTGAGACTCCAACTCAAAAAAAGAAAGAAAGAAAGAAGCATACTGAATAGCACCCCAAACCCAGAGCCCAGCTCCCAGTCTCTGATCTGTTCCAAAGAACAGATCCCAGTCCAAGTTGTCCTCCTCACACACTCACCACTCTGGACATACATGCCCATGGAGCACAGGAGATTTCAAAATGGAGATTCTGCCATTTTGAAAGGTGAAATGGACTTGCACCGTTAGGGAAATGCCATGAGTTGAGGGACGGCTGAGATGGGGAAACAGAACCCCCAGCTCCCTGTTGACAGTTCACCAATACCTTCCAGTGGAGACCCAGCAAATTGAGTTTCCTAGTTGTCAGAGAACATGCAGGCGCACTGGCTGGTGGGAAGGCCAAGTGAGATAACGTGGGATGTAGAATCATAGTCTGAAGGCACGAGAAGCTCCCAGAGATGTCTCCCTTCCAACTCCAACATGATACAAAGAAGGAATGGAAGTCATATAACCCTGAGCAGCAGGCGGGTCTCACCCTCCTCCCACCTGCCCATCCTAGGCCATAAGAAAAGATTCCACCACAGGAATAGCAACAAGTGAATACATGGATACCAACAGCACTAAGCCTACCCTCCAGACAGAAACACAAGGCCAACTCCTGTGTCTGGGGTTGCCCTGGGGGAAGCAAAGGTGGCACCCACCTGAGGGGGCCCGCTGAGTAACAGCCTGCGGGGGTGGAAGCCATCCACACGGCCCTCAGCCCGGTTGCCATAGTCCATGTGGCTGGGCCGGGGCACCGTCCACTGCCGGTAGTAGAGGGACTGCTCCGTGGATGTCATGGTTTTGCTGAGCAGGGGGCGGAAAGAGCTGGCCCACATGACCGAGTGGGAGGGCAGGAGCGAGGCAGCCTTAGGCAGGCCACTGCTGTCGGTGGACACGACCATGTCATACACGAGCTTAGGCAGAAAGACGACGGGTGGCTGGCAGCAGGTCTTGGTCATGGAGCACTGGGAGGCCTGCAGGACTAATGTGCCAGCCGTGGGTGCCACAGATGAGGAGGACGAGCCTGAGGAGGAGGACAGCTGGGAGGATGATGAGGTGACTGATGCCTGGACACTCCTCTGGCCGGTCCTGAGGCCGCAGTCTGGCTGGGGGGCCAGGCTAGGGCTGTGCCTGCTGATGGCCGACGATGCCCCCTGACTCGCTTGGGGCCTCGGTTTCTCACCAGGGGTCCTGCCCTCCTCTGAAGGGCCACAGGGCTGGGGTGATCTGGTCTGCTCTCCCTGGGAAGGCCCAATGCGCTGGGCCAAGGACTCACCGCAAAGTGCTGAGCCTGAGGAGAGACGAACTAGGTCAGGTACCCAAAACTTAATGGTGGCTCCTGTTTCTGCTCCAGGTCCCCTATACTGTGTTAGGCAAATGGCTATCGGTGGCTGCAACCTTTGGCTTTTCTGACTGCCCCGAGCCTAGAAGTCAGAGCTTCCTGCAGTCACAGAGCTCTGGGCTGAAGCTAAGGAGGCCTAGTGCTGACTCCATATGGGAGCGTCTGGAAGGGAAACCCCCACCACCAGCTCATTGTCATCTGTGGACTACGTGAGGTGAGGGGAGAAGAAGGGCAACCCAAGATGAACTCACGCCAGTCTCCTGGTGGGCTCTGAGCTCCCCTCATCCCAACCACATAGCAGCAACTCTCAGCCATGCCCCACAACCAGGTCCCCACCCACAGCCAGGGCTGTGACTGCTTGACCACTCTCTGCACCCAGGCCCCACACACTCATGCCCCTGGGCTTCTCTCTGCCCATAAGGTTTCCTCCACCAGGTGTATCTTCTCCAAGGTCCAGCTGTGGGTCAGCTGCTATCTGAAACCTGTGGTGATCACACCCTATCCTGAAATCCGCCCTTCACCTTGGACAAGATTAATTACTTCTTCCTATGCAGAATCGTATCACTGCATGTGTGTGTGGAAAACGACTGCAATGTAATGTGACTTTTGTGAGAAGGATGAATTCCTTGAGGTCAGGGATTATGTCTCATGTATCTATCAATGCCCTGATTCAGAAATAAAGAGGTTCTCCATAAATGCTTTTGGCAAGAAGCCAGGGGACACTGAATCATGTATGTGGGTCCTGACTGCTGTCTGAGACCAAGGGACCCCTTAGGGCAGAGATCTTGTGAGGCCTTGTGCTCACATTGTCCACTTCTGCTCAAGTGTAGTCCCGGGTACAGGGGCCAAGAGCTCATGTGGCCTTTTGCTGCTTCTCTCCCAGTGAAGGCTCACCTGCCTAATTCTCTCATCCAGGACACTTCCCACACTTCGTTCCTCTCCTCCCCAGGGACACAGGATTTTCCCAACCAACAGCTACACAGAGAGACCGAAAGTCCTTTCCCCAAACACAGCCAGGACTCTACCTGCAGCCCCGGCTACAGCAAGGGGCAGAGCCCACATTCTTCCCCTAAGAAGAGGGACCAACTGAATCTTTGGTCTTGCCCAAAGTCTTCAGGTTCTCAGATCCCAAGTTCACCAAAATGTTCACTCACTGTCCAGAGAATCCGATTCAAGATTTCCTTTTCCTTCCAGTTTTGATCGAAAATAAAGGATTAGCAAATAGCCCAAAGCATGTTTCTTTTCATTCTCTGAAACCTCAAAAAGCAGTTTGATGGTTTGATCTTTCACACTTGGAAAGACTTACCGGATGCTTTGGAGGAGAGGGACGAGGACACTGAGTCATGGGAGCAGGACCTCTCCCTTTTCATGGGACTTCTCTTCTCCGAGGTGGAACCTGTGTCAAAACACACACGCTGAAAAGGCACTGTAATCACTGTCCCTCATGCTTGCCCAGCACCTTTTGTTTCATAAAGGGTGTTCAGATGTACTATCACTCTCCATTCATTCATGCACCTGCTAGATTCCAGGCTCCCACCACTGGTCAAGTGCAGAGGAGGCAGGAAGGAGTCAGACAATGTAGCCATGTGAGGTGCTCCCCAGGAGCTCCTGCCTATGAGGCATGGCCACAAGGTGGTGGAAGAAGTGCAGGGAGGGAGGCTGGGGAGCCCAGAGGCAGGAGCTGGAAAACTCCTGGAAAAGGTGGGCTCTGACTCGAGTGCTGAAGGGCCTCAGGAGTCTCCAGGAGAAGCACAGAAAGGAGAATTCCAAGCAGTGGGTAAGGCTGGCAGAGCCAGCCAGAGCCCGAGTCTAGTGTAGGCCAGTACACAGGGCGATGGGGGCCAGTCAGTTGAAAGGAGCAGGAGGTAAAACTAAAGATGGGAGTCGTGAGATGCCAGGGAGTGTGGAATGAGCTGCGGGCAGCAGGGAAGTGGGGGCATTTCATATCAGGGTCATGATTGTGCTTCTGAAAAACAGTTACAGGCAGGCAGATCCTTCTCTCCCCATTTTACAGACGAGCAACCTGAAGCTAGGAGAGATCACACAGGTGACAGAAGAGGAGGACTGTAGTCTTAGGCTTGTGACTACCTCTGTCTCATTCTGCTGTACCACACTCCACATGTGCTTTGTACTTTTTTGTTTTGTTTTGAGTCAGAGTCTCACTCTGTCACCCAGGCTGCAATGCAGTGGCATGCTCATGGCCACCGTAACCTCGACCTTCTGGGCTCAGGTGATCCTTCTGCCTCAGCCTTCCAAGTAGCTGAAACCACAGGTGTGCACCACCGCACCTGGCTAACTTTTTGTTTTATTGTAGAAATAAGGTCTCACCATGTTGCCCAGGCTGGTCTCAAATCCATGGGCTCACACAATTCTCTCCCCAGTGCCTCCCAAAGTGCTGGGATTACAGGTGAGAGCCACTGTGCCCAGCACTTTGTACTTTTTATACCACTGACTTTTTATTATTTCTCAACACACTGCTGAGTATAGTTTAATGCCTTGCGCATTCTCATTTACACGCTCTATTAAAAACATGGCATCGGATTTTAAGAGTCTGCAAATAAAACTGGCCTGTTCTCATAAATCTTGATAATGGGCAGCACATTGTCAACTTGATTCACACAGAGGAAATAAACAAGTGAATCATACCAACAATCTGAATAAAGCATGAACTTGAACTCTAAGAAATCTTAATTTTTCTTCCCATTCTGTAAGAATTCTAGGACAGGTCGGGTGTGATGGCTCACGCCTATGATCCCAGCACTTTGGGAGACTGAGGTCAAAGGATTGCCTGAGCCTATGGGTTGGAGACCAGCACGGGCAACTTGGTGAGACCTCATCTCTACAATATATCAAAAAATAGCTGGGTATGGTGGCACATGCCTATAGTTCCAGCTATTTGGAAGGTTGAGGTGGAAGGACTGCCTGAACCCAACAGGTCAAGGCTGCAGTGGCTGAAAGTGTGTCACTGCCCTCCAGCCCAGGTGACAGAGTGAGACTCCAACTCAAAAAAAACCAAAAAATTCTAGGACTAGGAAGAACCCATAGGGACTATCATCTCACACCAGAAGAGGAAAGAAAAGCAAAATCAGAACTCAAGGGCTTTGCCATTTCCTTCAAAGACGAAAAACTCTCACCCAGAGCTGTTGCCCAGCAGACAGGCCCCCAGACCTGATGAACTGCAGACACCTGTCTACATGAGCACAGGTGGCCTCAAAGAGTAAAAGCTGAGGGAGATTTGTGGGCAGGAGCGCCTGGGCTGGGGTCAAGCCACCCCTCACCTTCTGTCCCCAGCTCCTCATCTTCGTTGTCTGTGCTGCTCAGCTTCTCTGCATCACTCTCCAAGGCCTCGCTCCTAGGCCCCTTCTCCAAAGGCGCCTCATTGCTCACAAAGTAGGCAGCTAGGCCCAGCTCCTGCTCCAGGGCTGTCCTCACCAGGCAAGAGGAGTTGATCAAACGCAGGTCACAGTACCTCAAAGACCTAGCAGGAGAGAGGGTTTATCATGTACCTTCTATAAAGGGGGTGCCGCTCCCAGTGCTGAGAGCAGCAATGACCAGTACAGCACTCTGCCTGTCTCATTAGGAATCAGGACTCGTGTAAATGGAAAAGGCAACAGCATCGCTGGGAGTGCATAGCAACAAAGTCAGCATAGCGGTAAGTCTTTGGGGCACTCGCTAATTAGCCCTTGTGCCGCACTGACTTTTGGGTCAGACTAAAAGGGGACTCGAACACCAGCCCTGCTACTTCCTAGTGGCAGGCCTTGGACAAGCTATGCAAGCTTCTCCGAGGCACTGATTTTTTTCATCTGAAAGATGGGACTGAATCTTAATAACTATCTAAGTACACTGTTGATTAAATGTAACAAGTAGACATTTAGGTATTCAGTCACCATTTAACATGCGCCATGGTCTGTGCTAGATGCTAAGGATATGATGGTGATCAAGACAGATACCAACAAGTGATGACATCTGGGAGCAACACAGGAAAGATCAGTGTGGTGCTCAGGGTGGTGGATAGAAACATAACCAAAGCGAAGGGCTGAAGAGGGGCAGATGTGGGTTTCGATCGAGCTCTGCAACTCACTGCTCATGGGACCGCAGGCAAATGGCCTTTCATTTATTCAACTGCAAAACAGGATAGTAACACTACCCCTGCAAAGAGTAAGTGCTGCATTAAGAGTTTAGCACAGTGCCTGGTATAGAGATGGTACTCAAGAAATGCCTGCTCAAATTTAAAATAGATTGAGACACTGACTTAGTCCTTAAGGAGCTGAGGAATAGAAGGACCAACCCACGTGAAGTAACAACAAGGAAGGTCCAATGTTCCAGAACCTCCCTTTACCTGGCCCATGAGTGTGAAACATGTACTGGGCCTTTTGCTTCAGTGTGGTGTGGCCCCAGGAAAGAAGCAAAGTCTATAAGAAGAATCTAGAACAGTGCCTAGCATACACAGGAACTCAACTAATGTCAGCTCTTATTGTTTTGTTACACAGACAGCAGATGTCTGCTTTTCCTCATGGTACTAAGTATTTAACCCTTTCCCTGTTTAACCAGAGGATACTCACCAATAGTGCTTGTGACTATAGCGTTTACTCCAAGATTAAAAAAAAAGAATGACAAAATATAATAAATACAAAATATGCTGCAAATATAGTAATTCTCTTTTTAAAATTTTTGTTCTCATTAGGATTAGAGACAAGTTCTGTTTAGAAATAACTCTAAGAACAGTTTTGGTTTTTTGGGGGGTTTTTTTTGAGTTGGAGTCTCACTCTGTCGCCCAGACTGGAGTGCAGTGGCCGCTCCCGGCCACTGCAGCCTCGACCTGCTGGGCTCCGGCGATCCTTCCGCCTCAGCCTTCCGAGTAGCCGGAATTACAGGCATGCGCTACCACACCTGGCTGATTTTTTGATTTATTGTAGAGATGAGATCTCGCTACCCAGGCGGGTCTCAACCCCGCGGGCTTAGGCAATCCACTCACCTCAGCCTCCCAAAGGCGCGGGATTACAGGCTGAGCCACCGAGCCCGGCTTAAGAACAGTTTTATGTTTTCTTTTCATGTTGAAGACCAGTCAGATTTGCTTCAGCCTCAGAGAGGGTGTTTATGTAAAATTAAATGAACATGGCAATGAGCTGTACTTTTTTTTCTAAACGGGTGAAGGGTTAAAAGCCAACCTGTCACTACCAATCCAAACGACTGCCTTTCGGGAGGCCAGTGACCTTCCTGAATGTCTGCCTGTCTGTGTAGTGGACTAGTGACCCCTGGGAGACACCGAGTAGACATGAGGCTGAGGTCTACAAGGCTGTGATGGCCTTGGAGGAACACAGGCTTTGAGACAGTTCACTCTTTGTGCTGGAAGAACCGGCTCTTCCCAGGCAGCAGAGTCGTCCCCTTCCCAGATGCCTCCTAAGCCAGGAGGGGACCAGCCATTGTGGCAACCTAGGTACCAGTGAGAACTGTGGCTCTGAATCCTGGAGATGATACAATGCTGTCCTAAGCGGAACTGTCAGCCCTACTACACTCAACGAGCCCCTGGGGAAAATCTGAGCTCAGGAAACAACAGACCTCCAGCTGCAGAGCCTCCCCTCACGAGCCCACAAGCCTTTCTGAGAATCAGGAAAAACCCAACGTGCCTCAGACGTATTTCACTGCCACTTCCTGGGAAACTGTCACAATGAATATGCAATTTTTGATGCCTACAAATGTGAGCAGTGTCACCTACTGTCGGGCAGTAGTAGCTCGGCCTGGCACATTCTTCCCAGCTGGGGCCCAGGCAGCCGGCTCTTCAAAGACCCCCAGGGACATAAGCCCCTGTCCTCACCTTGGCAAGGACTCCCCATGTGGGTCCATCCCACTGAAGATTAGGATGCAAGGCAGGCCCTCCAACTCCAAGTAAGTCTGAGGTCTCCACTCTGCATCCTCAATTTTCTGCCACATCTGCAGATTAAAAAAAAAAAGAAATAAAACCATAAGACTGCTTATTTTCCAACTAGCCAACTTCCAGTGGAAACTTGGTATCTTCCCATTGATTTAAAGTCCCCGAAATATGTCCATTGATTAAAAATAAAAGTTATTTGCACTGCAAATAAACACATCGTCCACTTCACGGCCATATTTTCACCCACCTAGAATGTACAGAACAGCCAGCCAGAATGTATTCAAGAAATATCTGTTAATTGACTGATTCTTTGGGAGAAAGCATATATATACTTAACTGTTCCTAACATTTTTTACTATGATCTCTCACGGTGCTGACGAGCCTTTCCTTCAAATTTTCCACTCGTGTATCCTTTCAGTATTCTTTCCCTAACCCTTTTGTGTTTTCTGTCCCCTGTAGGTCAAGTGAGACTCTATATGGGTCAGGCACTGAGTTAGGCTTTGAGGCACTGAAATCTGGGGGGTAGCCCTGTCCCCCACCACCTAGGAGAGGAACAGAATATCAGACAGGGGACGCAGCACCACCCCTGGTACTGGGGAGAGTGGCTTCCTGAAAGAGGAAAAGATACAGAGCAGAATTCTGTAGAAAATTAACATCAACTAAATCAAGAAGAGGAGAAGCATACCTCCAGGAAGAAAGAAAAGCACTCTGCAACCCAGAGGTCTGAAGCAGCAAGGCAGTGTCTGGGGGAGCAGTATGGGGACATCTGGGGTGGAAGTCATGGGTAGGGAAGTGAGAAGAGGAGGCTGAAAGCGTGGCCAGGTCTAGAGAGGCCATGCTGGTCACGTGAGAGGTCGGCTGCCCTTCCCCGCCCCAGGCAGACCCCTCCCCTCCCAGGCGGCCATGGCACCTTCTCGCCCCAGTACCCAACACCCACCTTGAGTTGCTTCACAAAGTGCTTCCCCACAGTGATGCCGGAGCTGGGGTTGCCCAGGATGATCTCGAAGTGCTCCTCCAGCGCCAGCCGCGCCCGCACATGAGCCAGCCGCTCGTAGGCCACGGCCGCCAGGGGCGAGCAGGGCACACGCAGTAGGACCATGAGCCCGTGGCCACAGGGACACTGCTTTGGGGAGTTGAGGAGGTTCTGTGTGATCTCCAGCGTCTCCACCGACGTGTAGTTCTTCATCTGCGGGAGGCCACTCACGGCCATCAAGGCGGCTGCATAGTGCTGCACGAGAACAAAGGTCCTGATCACCGCGCTGTGCAGGCGGGGAAACCTGCAAGGAACACAGAGAGACCATGCCCGTGACAGCCGCACCCAGCCTGCCACAGGACCCACAGCGCCCTCCCTGGCCCTGGGCTGCTAACAATCACCCAAGGCACCCGTCCCTCTGGGCACAGACAACACCCCAAAAACAAATAGTGTGCTGCCTTCAGAAGTTGGTTGCTGGAAATCCAAATGAGAAGACTTCCTTACAAACCGAATCATGAAGTCCTTTGCTTTTTCCATAGGTTTGTTGCTGTTGTTTCTCTTGTATATTTCAGCACTTGGTACTTAGCAGCTGCTCCATAAATAACTGTTCAATGAATGAACAGATGAACGAATAATATAAATACCTACTTTTTCAATATTAGATTAACGTATATTTATCTGAGAAAGTAATTTGCCCCAGGTTTCCACCAGAAGTAGGGGTTCCCTACTGATTTCCAGCAATCAATATGTAAATGTGGCTAGGCTCAGTGACTCAACCTGTAATCCCAGTACTTTGGGAGGCCAAGGTAAGTGGCCTACCTGAGCCCGTGGGCTCAAGACCAGCCTGGGCAACTTGGTGAGACCTTGTCTCTACAATAAATAAAAAATTAGCAGGGCATGGTAGCGCATGCCTGTAGTTCCAGCTACTTGGAAGGCTAAGGCGGAAGGATCGTTGGAGCCCAGCAGGTCGACACTGAGGTGGCCATGAGTGTGCCACTGTACTCCAGCCCGGGCAATAGAGACTCCAACTCAAAAATAAATAAATAAATTTGTAAATGCAGCTACCACATCCACCAGATTTTGGGGGACAGTTCTAAAGGCACGTCACAATGTTCATTTCCATTACAGTCAGTTATCAGAAATATAACTAAACGTGGTTTAATTTGACAGACTAATTGCAAATCAGAACATATTCAACCAAGCCAAGAATCCTAGTTTTTGCTTCAGAAACCGTGGATACCATGTGTGTCCCATGCAAAGGTGCTCCCATGACCACATGTGCTGCTAGAGTGGTTCTAACCCACATATCAAACAGAGCCCAGGGCACTGGTGGAGAAATCCAGGTCACTGTAGTTCACTGTGTTTCTCAGCAGGAATAAATAAATTGACATCAAGTTTATATACAGTGCTCTTGTGGGTTTATTTAGCCAGATTGAGTCCCTCTGACTCAGTAGCTTTTTGGAACAAATGTAAGGTATTTTCTCGACCTATAAAGATGGGACCTATACCATGGCCATGACACCCTGTAAGTGCTATCAAGGCAGCCAGCTCGCCTTCCAATGGCTGCTCTGATGCCAAGACATTGCGTGCGTCTTCTTCCTGCCCATTCTCCTCCTTTTCTTCATGCCTCCCTTAGTACTTCAGCTACCTTGTGGGTGACAGAAGTTGAAGTTGACCTGTAAAACCCCCATTATTAATGCTAGTGCTGCCTTAAGAAGGCGTAACTGGTCCACAGACACTCCTTACCAGCTCTGGGTGCACTGGACAAATAACACCCAGGAAGAAAGAAAGAGAGAGTGATATAGAAATGTGTTCTGCTCAAAGGACCAGCAGAAACTTCTGCTTCTGGTGAGACAGAGCAACAGAGGTCAGATTCATCCTCCCACCTGAAACAACTGCAAAACTGGTTGAACATATAAAACAACAGTGTTTCAAGGTACAGGACACGAGGCAGTGAAAGCCAGTGATCCTGAACAACATGAAACAAATTAGATGAGCCCCAAGCTTCCACCTGGAAAGACTTTCTGGGATGTACTCAGGAAGGGGGAACTCAGGAAAAATTCAGTGGTCTCCCTGAATTGAGGAGATACTGGAGTCCAGGGAAACCAAAGCAGCTAGAGATCACAGGCCAAAGTACCAAAGAAGAGAGAGCTGCATAGGTAGAGAACTTCAGAGATCTTCAGAGGGACCCCCTCAAGTCTTCATCTAAGTAGTTATCAGTGCATGTATGTAAGGAAACCACCCAAGGCCAAGAAAAGAATTCTTTGGTTGCAAAACGATTAAACAGAACAATGTCTCAAGCTCACACAAGGCTGCAAACTGTTCCTCTTCCCACAACCAATCTGGAAGACCTCCGAGTCATGGAAAACGTAGAGTACTTACTCAGAGGGTTTTGCCTCAGTAATGGACAAAGTAAGTGCTAGAATAAATACTGCTCTGGTCCTGCTTAACAAAGTTTAAAAGCAAGATCTAGAAGGATTAAACTTTTCAAGTTACTTAACCGAATCCCAGAACAAAGGTCAAGATTTATAGGAACACAAATATATCCAGCACCAAACAAGATAAAATTTGCAATGTCTGGCATCCTCTCAAAAATTACCAGACATGTAAAACAAGGAAATATGACTTATAATAGAAAGGGGGAAAATTCAATTAATAGAAATGGATCCAAGAAAGACAGAGATGATAGAATTAGTAGACAGAACCATTAAAACAATTGTTGTAACTATATTTTATATGTTTAAAAAGCTAAAGGAAAGATTGAACAAGTAAAGATATTAAAAAAACACACACACAAAACAAATTCTAGGGATGAAAATTACAATGTCTTAGATAGAAAATAAATTAGACCTTGAATTTTTATGTGAATGACCTTGTCCTGCCAATCACAATAGATTGATTGGTACAGGTATAGAAACTCAACTTGGGATGGGCCTGTGTTTTCTTGGAATTTTTTGAACTGAAAAAAACCAACCCCCCCCACCCTCTGAAAGCTAGGGACTATGAAGCTCAACATGAACAAGGGCTAATATTGTTCGGCAAATGGAGGAAGCCAGTGGGCAGTGAGATACAATAAGCCAACATAAGGATATCAAAGACAAGATGACAGTCTTGGTAGTGTCTGAATATCTAACTTACAATGTTCTTGAAACCAGCAGAACTGTTTATGGTTTATTTATTCAATCTTTCATTTCAGAAGTAAGTCAACGCATCCCTCCCTTTTTCCTAAGAGAGTTCAGGTTGGGGTTCTGCTACTTGCAACAAACACAATAACTAATATCATCAACTATTAATGTGTATGTACATTGATGCAGTGCTACCTGACATCTTTTTTCTGTTAGAAATTTTGTCATAAAACTACACTTTAGTGAAAAAGGAAAATAAACAAACTGGATGGGATTGACAGGAGATTAGACATTGCCAAAAAAGATTAATTAACTTGAAAACATAGCAATAGAAACCAAAATGAAATGGTGGGAAAATAATGAATAGCACATCATGGAGTTATAGAACAACTGTATGTATAATTGGATTCCTCGAAAAGGAGGGAGGAAAGAAGAAAAAAATATTTGAAGAGATAATTGCTAATATTTTTAAATATTTGATGAAAACTCAGTTAATCGAAGCACAAGAAACATGAAGAAAACAACAAAGCATATCTCAATCAAATAGCTTTAAATCAGTGATAAATTTTTAAACATTTTAAAACAGCCAGTAGGGATTTGGGGTGAGACATTACATAGAGAGAAACAAGAGAGCGGTTGACAGCAGATTTCTTGTTTGAAACAGAAGACAGCGAAGCAGCATCTTTAAAGCTCTAAAAGAAAAAAAGAAGTCAACCTAGAATTTTACATCTGGGAAAAGACCTTTCAAAAATGAGGCAAAATAAAGGGTTTTTTAGACACACGAAAGCTGAAAAAGATTCACCAGTCTGTCCTACAAGACATTTTAAAGGAAGTTTCTCAAATATAAAAAAGATTATATCCGATGGAAATATGGATCTACACAAAAGAACAAAGAGCACTGGAAAGAGTAACTATATGGGTAAATAGAAAAGGTGGGGTTTTTTTTATTGTTTAATAGCGTCAAAAGATGATAGACTATCTAAAGCAAAAATAACTCATTGTGGATTTATAATATATGTAAGTAAAATATGTGGCAACAAAGTATAAAGCCTAGGAGGGGAGAAATAGAAATATACTAAGATAATAATCCTGTTCATAAAGTGATATGCTACCACTTGAAAGTCAACTGTAATAAGTTAAAGACAGCCAGGCGCAGTGGCTCACACCTATAATCCCAGCACTTTGGGAGGCCAAGGTGAGAGGATTGCCTGAACCCACAGGTTTGAGACCAGTCTGGTGAGACCTCATCTCACAATTAAAAAAAAGTAGCTGGGCATGGTGGGGCATGCCTGTAGCTCCAGCTACTTGGAAGGCTGAGGTGGAAGGATCACCTGAGCCCAGTAAATCAAGGCTGCAGCAACCACGAGTGTGCTACTGCACTCCAGCCTGGTTGACAGAGTGAGATTATGAATTTTAAAAAAAAAAAATTAAAGACAGAGAAAAAAAACTATAAAAGAACCACTAAAAATTGCAACAAATTTATAGCTGAGAAAAAAATCATAAAAAATAGAAGAGACAACTGCAAGATGATGGTAGATTTAAACTCAGCCATGAATGGATTGCCTGAGCCATGGATTCAAGACCAACCCAGGCAACTTGCTAATACCTCGTCTCGACAATAAATCAAAAAAATTAGCCAGGCATGGTAGCACATGCCTGTAGTTCTGGCTACTTGGAAGGCTGAGGCGGAAGGATCGCTAGAGCCCAGAAGGTCAACATTGGGGTGGCCGTGATCATGCCACTGCGCTCCGGCCTGGGCAATGGACTGAGACTCCAACTCAAATAAATAAACAAACAAACTCATCCATATCAATAACCACATCAAATGTAAATAGTCTAAACACTTCAATTAAAGTGCAGAGATTATATATCCATCCAGATTGGATAAAAAAGCAAGACCCAACTATATGCTGCCTAAAAGAAACTAACTTTAAGTACAAAGACACAAGAAGGCTAAAAGCAAAAGAATGGAAAATTATAATCAGTGCTAACATTAATCAAAATAAAGCTGGAATAACAATATTAATATCAAAGTAGATTTCAAGCAAAGAATAATATTCTTGGAGTCATTTCATAATGGCAAAGGCATTTATCAAGAGACACTTTATCAAAAATGATATACAAATGGCATATAAACACATGAAAAGATGGTCAACATTATTAGTGACTGGAGAAATTCTAGTTAAAACTACAATGAGATACCACTTCATACACATTAGAATGGCTAAAATTAAAAAAACTGTCCATACCAAGTGATGGCAAAGATGTAGAGCAACTGAAACTCTGTTGAGAATGTAAAATGAACTACTTGGAAGGGGCGGTTTATTAAAAAGTTAAACATACACCTACCACATAACCCAGCCATTCCACAACTAGGTTTTATCCAAGAGAAGTGAAAGTATATGTCTTGCCGGGCTTGGTGGCTCAGCCTGTAATCCTGCGCCTTTGGGAGGCTGAGGTGAGTAGATTGCCTGAGCCGCGGGTTCGAGACCCGCCTGGGCAGCGAGACCTCATCTCTACAATAAATCTAAAAATCAGCTGGGCATGGTAGCGCATGCCTGTAATTCCGGCTACTCGGAAGGCTGAGGCAGAAGTATCGCTGGAGCCCAGCAGGCAAGGCTGCGGTGGCCGGGAGCGGCCACTGCACTCCAGTCTGGGCGACTGAGTGAGACTCCAACTCAAAAAAAAAAAAAGTATATGTCTACACAAAGCCTTGTACATCAATGTTCATAGCAGTATTACCTGTAATAGCCAAAACCAAAAACAACCAAAATACCCCTTAACTGATAAATACTGTCATTGTCCTAACAAAAATTTTCTATTTCAGAATTCCAGCCACAAAAAAGGAAGAAACTATTGATACATGCAATATGGATGAATCTCCATATAATCATGCTAAGTGAAAGAAGTCAGACCAAAAAAAAAAAAAAATACAAATTGTGAGATTCCATTTATATAAGACTTTTAGAAATGCAAACTAGTCTATGGTGGGAGAGGAACAGGAAGAAGAAATGTCAAAGGGGCAGGAGGAAAGTTTTGTTCATTTTCTTGATTTTGGTGATGGTTTTACCAGTGAATACATATGTCAAAATTCAAATGGAATACCTTAAATATGTGCATTTTACTGGATGTCAGTTGTTCCTTATTAAAGCTATATAAAAATACAAATTAAAAAAGACAAGCATCGGGAAGCAGGAATTAGTGCCCAATCCCAAACAGCACTCACAGGTCAGGTACAGAAATGTACCCTGGCTGTGCCTCAGCAGAGAACTATGCCTGGCACTAAGCCTTTGTAGTTGCCATAAAGAAAAAAAGCTCTACAGACAACATGATGGAATAAAATGAAAATTGTTAAATGGCTAGATCTTTTTTATCATTAGGTCACAGTAGGTCTTCATCAGATCTGTATCTTATGAGATTTCCCAGTCATGTCTGGGATACCTGGTCAACTAACGGTTACAAGAGGCAGTAACCTCTGCATTCTTGTATCTCCTTCTGTTCAAATTACTAGTTTCAAGAGAGTTTTCCAGACAGATGATTCCTAGGAAAGGCAGCATAGTATGGTGGGAAGAACACCAAACCCAGCTCCCACCCAGGTTGCCACAAACAGATTGTGTGAACTTGGGCAAATCATACTCCCTCTTGGGGCTTCCATAATCACAAAATGAAGTGGTTGGGCTAAATGATTTATTCAGGTTCATACCTCAACATTTCAGGGCTTGACATTCTCTCCTCACTTCGTGGAATGTAAAACAATCTCCATGCAACATTTCTAGTTTATCAGAGAAAGAGAGGCAAGAGAGAGGATGATGATGGTGCTGGTGGTGGACATGGCGGGCACTGTTTCTAAGCTTTACGTGTGTTAATTCATTTAATCCTCATCACATCCCTATCAGGTAGGTATTATTATCCCCATAGAAAATTGAAGAACTTTCTAAAAGTCTCATAGCTAGCAGTGGCCTCAGAATTAAAACTAAGGAGGGATGATTTTGGAGCCTGAGAGTTCAGTGTGCAGCTATTACTGAGCATGCATATGCATGTTATCTCATGAAACTCTCAGAAGAAGCCACCGGGAAAGTGGGTTCATTTATACATGAGGACACAGAAGTTTAGTCAAGTTAAATGATTTGCCCAAACTCAAACTAATAAAGGGTAGAGCCAAGATATACTGGTACAGTGGTCAGAGTCTGCTCTTTACTAACTATGAGACTTTAGTCACTATGTCTTCGTGGTAATATGGTTTTAGAACCAAGTGATAGGGTTTGGGTCTATCTTTGCTATAAACCCCCATGTGACCTTATGCAAGTGACTTCCCCTCTCAGCCTCAATTTTTTCACCTACAAAATGGAGATAACAGTATCTCCTACCTCACTGACTGCTGTTATGAGGATTACTTTAGATAATAAACATAGAGTACTAAGGCCAAGGTTTATAACACACTAAGCACTCCATATATGTTTGCTGCCTGAGGAGAAGCTGGCAGAGAAGCAGGGGAAGGGCAGAGGCCGGTTATTGTAGCCTCAGTTGAAATCTTGGAGGGTGGTAAAAGGGAGGAAGATAGTGGCAAGACCAGTCAGCCCAAGTGAGTCCCATTGTGAGTGAATGAATGTATGGGAAATTTTGCATACATGTTCAGTGAATTAGTGGGCTTATGAGTGACTGACTACTCAGTCACAAGTGGGGACTCAGGAGAAAGTGGCCAGGGCTCTCCTGGTGAAGTGGTTGGTGCCACAGCTACTCTGCTTGGACCCTAGTGCTTCCCGGGGCACAGAAGCCAAGTGCCTTTTTTTTTTTTTTTTTTAATCAGCAAAGCCCTTTCCGGGAAGAAGCTGCTGGGAGAGACTGCCGGCTCCAGGCTCTGCCTCACCACTGCAGCGTCTGGTTGGATACTGGTAGCAGGGGCTGCGGAGGGAGCCCAGGGAGGGAGCCCAGAGGCAGAGCCTCTGGGGAAGATGAAAGAGGCACCTTGCCACCATCTTGAAAACTGGGCAGAAAATGCTCCGCTTGCTCACCATGGAGCAACAGACCTGATCTCTGTGACTGGCAGATTAACTACCCAGGGGTTGATCATGACCCAAAGAGAATACACTGAAAGCACAAACTCCAGAGGGACAGGACAAGTGCTGAGTCTCAGTCTCCCCACTCCCTACCCTGATTCAGCTGCAGGACAAAGGGTGTGGCCAGAAAAGGATGATGAAGACCTCCAAAGAGACCAGGCTGACCCAACCCCCTCCTCCCCAGCAATCCTATGAACATCAGACCCACACAACTTGGACACGACTGAAAGGGACAAACCCAGGTGTAGCTTGGATGTCAGCAGCAATAGGATGACTCCACTCCAGGATAAGCCTGGCTGGGGCACCTCCCACACCAGTAACTGGGAAAGAGACAATCCCGTACCTACCAAGCGGAGGGGATCCCCCTGACCATACAAGAGTGGGAAGAGAGGACTGAAGCCCCCACCCATCCTCACTGTCCCTCCTCCTTCCCTAGGCCAGACACTGGGGAGATTGTGAATGAGGCCAAACACTGGCAGGAGACAGCAGAGGGGCTTACCTGTGAGCAGCTGAGAGGAACAATTACAGAACCTGACACAAGAAGGCGTGGGGTTTTTGTTTGTTTGTTTGTTGTTTTTAAATTTTTTTCTTTTTTTTGAGTTGGAGTCTCGCTGTTGCCCAAGCTGGAGTGCAGTGGCATGCTCATGGCCACTGCAGCAATGATCTGCTGGGTTCAGGTGATCCTTCCTCCTCAGTCTTCCAAGTAGCTGGAACTACAGGCACACGCTACCATGCCCTGCTAATTTTTTGATTTATTGTAGAGAAGGGGTCTCACCAAGTTGCCCAGGCTAGTGTTGCTCAGGCAATCCTCTCACCTCTGTCTCCCAAAGTGCTAGGATTACAGGTTTGAGCCACCACACGTGGTCGTTTTTAAATTTTTTTAATATTCTTCCTCTATGCATGAATGTGTATGTGAGGGTTCATTCTGCATCCCCCATCCTTTTTCTCTTTTTTTCTTTCTTCTTTTGTTTTTTGTTTTCTGCTTATGTGTGTATGTGAATGATTAAGTGTTCATCTTTCAGGGGGGTGTTTTTGTTGTTGTTCTCTTCTCTTTTTTTGTTTGTTTGTTTTGAGTTGGAGTCTCAGTCTGTCACCAGGGTGGAATGCAGTGGCATACTTACGGCTACCCCAGCATCAACCTGCTGAATTCAGGTGATCCTTCTGCCTCAGCCTTCCAAGTAGCTGGAACTATAGGTACGCACTATCACACCTGGCTAATTTTATTTTATTTTTTTTTTTACTGTAGAGATAAGGTCTTGCCAAGTTGCCCGGGTTGGTCTTGAAGCCGCGGGCTCAGGCAATCAACTTGCCTCGGCCTCCCAAAGAGCTGGGATTATAGGTTGAACCAGTGAGTCCAGCCTTCTTCTCTTTTTTTAATTTTATGTATGTGTGAATATATGTGTGAGGGTTTGTTTTGAATTCCTTTTTTTCTTCTTTTTTTTCTCTTTTTCTTCTTCTTTTGTCTTGTGTTGGGTATGTGTGTATTTGGTTTCCCTGGTTTTGTTATTGTTGTTTGTTTTGCTTTGTTGTTTTCCCAGTTTGTTTTGGTGGGGGGGGCGTTCAATTGTTCTTTGCTTTGGTTTCTGCTTTTGTTGTTTTGTGGGGTTTTTTATGTTTTTCAAATTTATGTCCATCTTATTTCATTCTACTTTCTCTTTCTCTTCATTGCTGTTATTGTATCTTGGACTCAGAGTTTACACACACATACCCATTGCAACATCATATATAGTGGTGGTGAGAAGTGGGTCTCAGGAAATCCATACCACAATCAGTGAACACTGTGATTTGCAAGTAGTTTCTGAATCCTAGTTTCCCATCCTCCACCTTATTCAACTCTCAAAACTACAAGAGACAGCAAAGCTTTCCAACCACAGCCTCTTTCAAAATAGAACAAATTCAGAGCCCTGATCAGGGAAGAAGAGAGGACTGAGCAAACATCAGAAGTGAAAGCCTCTCCCATTGCCACTGAATAATGGAACTAAAGAGAAAAGAAAGAGATCTGTCACAAATGAGGAAAAATCAATGGAAGAACACAGGTAATTCCCATTGTAATAAAGAGAAAACACCTGAAAAATCAGACCTGAGAGTCCAAACAATGGAAGTCACAAATGACTGGCCCCAGAATATAGCAGGGATTCGGGAATGGATGGAAAGAGTGAATAAGACTCAAGAAAGACAAGATGCAACACTGAAAGAATGTGTAACAGAGATTTTGACCATAAAAAAAAATTTTATCCAGGAAATAAATAATAAGGTGACAAGCATGGAAAGCAGAATTAATCAAGCAGAAGAAAGAATCTCAGTACTTGAAGACCAAAATATGGAATTAACCCACTCTGTATAAAACATAGAAAGAAAACTTAAACAGAAAGAACAAAGACTCCAAGAGATGTGGGATTATATCAAGAGACCAAATCTCTTGGTATCACATAAGAAGAAAGGGAAATGGAGAATACCTTGGAGCAAGTATTCAGGAGGTTATCCAAGAAAACTTTCCCCATCTCACCAGAGATGTGAACATTCAAACAAAAGAGATACAGAGAACCCCCATAAGACATCAAATGAGAAGACCAACCCCTAGACACATGGTAATTCACCTACACAAAGTAGGTACAAAAGAAAAAATCCTAAAGGCAGTAAGAAAGAAAGGCCAGACTACCTACCAGGGAAAACCAATCAGAATAGTAGCAGACCTATCAGCAGAAACACTACAAGCTAGAAGAGACTGGAGTTCAATATTCAAACTCCTCAAAGACAAACAATTTCAACCAAGAATTTCCTACCCAGCCAAGCTCAGCTTTATCAGTGACAATGAATTAAAATCCTTCCCAGACAGCCAATTCCTAAGAGATTATGCAGCTTCCAGACCAGCTCTACAGAAGACACTTAAAAAGGTATTAAGCACAGAAGAACAAAATAAAAGAATGACCACACACTTCCCAAGAGAACAGCAGAACACAGAATCAACAGAGAATACATTGCAACTGCAAACTTGAAAACACACATATATGTCAACCCAAAAGCTAAAAGAAAACAAACAAAGAAGAAACTTTGTAAGAACCTCATGATCACATTTCAATTATCAGCCCAAATGTGAATGGACTAAATGTACCACTGAAAAGACACAGAATGACAAACTAGATTTAAAAAGCCATGACCCAATAATTTGCTACCTCCAGGAAATTCATCTCAACACAAGGAATGCACATAGACTAAAAGTTAGAGGATGGAAAATGAGCTTCTAGGTTAATGGATCACAAAAGAAGGCATGAGTTGCAATCTTAATATCAAATAAAACAACCTTTAAGGTATCAAAAATTAAAAAAGATATAGGACACTATATAAAGATAAAAGAAATATCCAGCAAGAAATACCCATCTTAAACATATATGTAACCAACTCAGGAGCACCAGTGTTTATAAAGCAACTACTAAGTAAACTATAAAAAGATATTGACTAACATTATTATAGCTGGGGACTTAAATACCCCACTAACAACCCTAGATACATCACTGAGGCAAAAAATAGTAAAGAGATCTGTAACCTCAACTTGACACTTTACCAAATAGACTTAATAGATACCTACAGAATATTCCACCAACAACCACAGAATATACATTCTACTCACACTATATGGAATATATTCCAAGATCAATCACATCCTCAGCCATAAATCAATCATAAACAAATTTCATAAGATCGAAATACTGCCATGCACCATCTAGGACCACAGTGGAATAAAAATAAATATCAACACCAACAAAATTCCCCAAGATCCACAAACACATGAACACTAAACAGCATGATGTTGAATGACTACTGGGTCAACACAGAAATCAAAACAGCAATTAAAAGATTCCTGGAAACAAATGAAGAAACATCTTATAAAACCTCTGGGATGTCATAAAATCAGTTCTAAGAGGGGAATTTATATCTCTACGAACACACATCAAGAAAATGGGAAGATCACAAGTTAACAGTCTAATAAATCACATAGGGGAGCTGGAGAGACAAAACCACCAAAATCCTCTCTTTAGCAGAAGAATCCAGATCACCAAAGTAAAAGTCCAAATATGGGATACAGAAAACAAAAATATCATAGAAAAAAATCAACAAAACGAAACGCTGGTTCTTTGAAAGGATAAACAAGATTGATGGACACCTAGCCAGAATGATCAAGAAAAAGAGAGAAAAAGCACAAATAAACACAATCAGAAATACAAAAGATCAAATCACAACTGACCTTGAAGAAATACAAAAGATTATCAGAGATTACTATGCACACCTGTATGGAAACAAACTTGATAACCTAAATGAAATAGAGGACTTTCTGACATCACACAACCTCCCAAGGCTGAAACAAGAAGACACTGAAACACTAAATAGGCCAATATCAACCCAGGAAATTGACTCCATCATTAGAAAACTACCTACAAAAAAAAGCCCTGGACCAGTCGGCTTTCCAGTAGAATTCTACAAAACGTACAAGGAGCTGAAACCAATCCTATTGAAAGTATACAGTCAATTGAGAAAGACGGAATTCTCCCCAAATCATTTTATGAAGCTAACATCACACTGATACCCAAGGTGGGTAAAGATCCAACAAATAAAGAGAACTACAGGCCAATATCCCTAATGAACATAATTACAAAAATTCTCAACAAGATTCTAGCAAACAGAATCCAACAACACATCTCAAAAATCATCCATCATGACCAAGTAGGCTTCATCCCCAGTATGCAGGGCTAATTCAACATCCAAAAGATCATAAACATAATTAAATACATCAACAGATGTAAAAACAAGAACCACTTGATTACATCTTTAGATACGGAAAAAGCTTTTGATAAAATCCAGCATCTCCTCTTGATAAAAACACTCAAACACCCAGGTAAAGAAGGAACATATCTCAAAATAGTAAGTGCCATCTATGATAAACCCACAGCCAGCATATTGCTAAATGGACAGAAACTGGAAACATTTCCCCCTGAAAACCGGAACAAGACAAGACTGTCCACTCTCACCCTCTTGTTCAACATTGTGTTAGAAGTCTTAACTAGAGCAATTAGACAAAAGAAGGAAATCAGGGGTATCCAAACTGGAAAAGAGGAAGTTAAGTTATTCCTCTTTGCTGACAATAGATCCTATACCTCAAAAATCCAAGAGAATCTGTCAAAAACCTGCTTTCACTGATAAAGGACTTTGGCAAAGTCTCAGGGCACAAAATAATGTGCAAAAGATAGTCACATTCTTATATACCCAACAACAAGCAGGCAGAGAACCAAATAAAAAGCACAATCCCATTCATGATACACACACACACACACACACACACACACACACACACAAAATGCAATACCTCAGCAGCTTCCTAAGCAGAGAAGGGAAACACATTTACAGTGAAAACTACAAAACACTGTTCTCAGAAGTCCAAGAAGACACAAACAAATGGAAAAATATCCCATACTCATGGATAGGAAGAATCAACATTGTTAAGATGTCCAACCTACCCAAGGTAATCTACAGATTCAATGCAATACCCATCAAATTACCAACATCATTTTTCTCTACCTGGAAACAGTAATTCAGAAATTCATGTGGAAATATAAACAACCACAAAGAGCTAAAAACAATCCTCAGCAAAAGAAACAAAACGGGAGGTATCACATTTCCAGACTTTAAACTTTACTCTAATGCTACAATAATCAAAACAGCCTGGTATTGGCACAAGAATAGGCATTTGGACCAATGGGACAGGATAGAGATGCTGGAAGCAAAACCTCAATTTCTCAACCAACTCACCTTCGACAAAGCCTCCAACAAAAACCACTGGGGAGAAGAGAACCTACTCAGTAAATGGTGCTGGGAAAACTGGCTGACCACATGCAGAAGTTTGAAATAGGATCCTTACCTATCACCATACACAAAAATCAACTCTAAATGGATCAAAGACCTAACCGTAAAACCTCAAACTATAAAAATCTTAGAAAACGCAGGAGACACTCTTATGGAAATTGGAACTGACAACCAGCTCCTGATCAAAACCCCAATTGCCCATGCTGTAAGAGATAATAGACAAGTGAGACCTCATCAAACCGAAAAGCTTCTGCAAAGCCAAAGAAACCAGCAAGAGAGCAGGGAGACACCCACAGAATGGGAAAAAAATATTTGCCAACTGTATATCTGACAAAGGTCTAACATCCAGGATCCATAAGGAATTTAAACATACTAAAAGGAAAAAAACAAGCAGTTTCATTAAAAAGTGGGCAAAAGACACAAATAGACACTTCTCAGAAGAAGATATATGGGAGCCAACAAACACATGAAAAAGTGCTCAGCCTCACTAATCATCAGAGAAATGCAAATCAAAACCACATTGAGATACCACCTGACCCCAGTAAGAATGGCCATCATTAATAAAACAAACAGATGCCGGTGAGAAGGAGAAAAAGAAACATTTCTACACTGCTGGTGGGAACACAAACTGGTGTAACCTCTTTGGAAAACAGAGTGGCTATTTCTAAAAGAACTAGACATTGACCTACCATATGACCCAGCTGTCCCCCCTACTGGGAATATACCCAGAGGAACTCAAGTCATTCTACAAAAAAAGATACCTGCACACACATGTTTATTGTAACACTATACACAATAGCAAAAATATGGAAACTACTGTGCTACCCATGGAAACTGGACTGGATAAAAAAAAAATGTGTACAGCCAGGCTCGGTGGCTCAGCCTGTAATTCCGCGCCTTTGGGAGGCTGAGGTGAGTGGATTGCCTGAGTCCATGGGCTCGAGACCCACCTGGGCAGGCGAGACCTCATCTCTACGATAAAATCAAAAAATGAGCCAGGTGTGGTAGCACGCGCCTGTAATTCCGGCTACTCAGAAGGCTGAGGCAGAAGGATCACTGGAGCCCAGCAGGTCGAGGCTGCGGTGGCCAGGAGCGGCCACTGCACTCCAATCTGGGTGACAGAGTGAGACTCCAACTCAAAAAAACAGTGTACATATACACAATGCAATATTATGCAGCCATAAAGAAGGACAAACATAGACTTTGCAGCAACTTGGATGGATTTAGAGTCTATCATACACAGTGATCTATCACAGAAACTAAGAACAGAGTACCACTTGTCCTCATTCATAAGCAGACCCTGAACATTTACCATAATACTATAAGAAAGGAATTGGGAGTAGCAGGATACTGCTGGGGCAGGGGTAGGGAACACAACACCAATAAGGGTACCTGATCTCAAACCAGGCAAAGTGAGGACCAAAGGGAGGTCCAAACTTTATCTGTACAAAGACCACTTGTATACCTAATCCTGCATTGTACCCCATATTTTTAAAATAAAATTTAAAATTAAAAAAATCTGGAAAATAAACAAAAAGAAAGAAAGAAAGAAATCTTGGAGGGCTTCTTTGCTCAGCACTCATCAGTTGAGAGCTGCCAATCTGTGAGCTTGAGAACTGGCCTGATTAATCTCCATCTGCATCACAGGACTGAAAGAGATCTAAGAGAATTAGTTTCTCAAGTAGTGTTCTGGGGAACATGAATCCCATGAAATACTGGACATCTCTAGCCTTCTGGGGAATTGTAGAATGCATGGGTGTATTGATGGCTACAAGAACTCTCATAGAAATCCTTTTTTTTTTTCTTTTTTTGATGAGTCAGGGGTCTCACTCTGTTGCCCAGGCTGAAATGCAATGATACAATCATGGCTTACCCCAGCCTCAAACTCTTAGGCTCAGGTGACCCTTCCTCCTCAGTCTCCTGATAGCTGGCACTACAGGTGTATGTCACCATGCCCGGCTAATTTTTTATTTTTTATTTTTTGTAAAGACGAGGTCTTGCTATGTTGTCCAGGATGGTCTAGAATTCCTGGGCTCAAGCAATTCTCCCTTCTCGGTCTCCCAAAGCACTAGGATTATAAGCATGAACCACCATGCCTAGCCTGAGAAATCTTCTTCTTAAATGTAATGTTCCTCAAACACATTTGACCATGGAACCCCTTTTGGCTTAACAGCAACTAGTATCTGGTCAAAGCAGTGTACTTTGGAACACAGTTTGAGAAATATATGTCTAACTTCATCCCTTTATCTGCAAATGAGAAGAACAAGGCACAGGGTGGGGGGTGGGCAGAGACCAGTTCATGCCAACGATCAGAGGAAAGCCACTCATTTTATTCTGCATTAGTCTAGAAAGCTTGGTCTGGCTTGACCACACAGAGACTGCATAGACACTGGCAATCCCTTAGCCTCTCTGAGCCTCAGTTTCCTCATCTGTGAAACGAGGTCTGTTGTGACGAGGTTAAAAGGGCTGGCTGTGCAGTCAGATTGGCTCTGGGTTCTGCATTCTGTCACTTGCTGGACATGTGGCCTGAGATAGTCATGGGACCTTTCTGAGCCTCTGTTTCTTCATTTGCAAAATGGAGATCATAGTAGCAGCTGACTCAGAGGTGGTGAGGGCCACACAAGACAGTGAAAGTAAGATTCACAGCAGAGCAAGTGGCACAGAATAAGCCCTCAGTAGATGATAAGCGTTGGAAATAAAAAATAAAGCCAACTATGATTATCATTCTCATTTTCTAAAAAATGTTTTGGTATCTTAGCTACCATTTTCCTGTCTTCCATTGATTTGCAAACATGCAACTCTACATTCAAGCATACTTCTGCCCATTCTCACCTCTAACATTTTCTGGAGCAAAAGCATGACAAAGAGATCACTGACTCAAAATGATTTACATACAGGAGAAATAAACCAGGGTTTCCTTTAATGGGGGAACTGAGTCACTGAGAAAGGAAGGGAGGTGAACGCTCTTCCTGGAATTCTCTGACTGGTTAAACACACCTCAACTTGCACTTTAAGCTTGTAGAAAGTTCAAAGAGAGATATGTACCTTTTTCCTAATGTAGTAACCATGGCCTCAAAGGAGCTGTCGTATCTGAGCAAGGGAAGGCTGTGGCCTGAAAGAGTGGATTCAATAAACTCTGACAGCCCAAAGTACTTCTTATTTTCATGATATAGGTCCATACCCTAAAACAGAGAAGAGTATCAGTCACTCAAACATTGCATTCACAGGGATGGTCAGAGGTGCGCAGGTGCCAGGCCTGTGGACAAACTGGATTGCCATTTTCATCCAAGTTGTGCTGACTGTGCAGTACCTTGGATGGAATTTTATAAAATTCTTTTGTCTGTAGACCCAGAGCAGGGAGCATCCTATACTTTAAGGTTAATGCATCCCCATCAGTTGAAAGTTTTCCATTCATTTGGCCCCAATGTCTTTACCAAGCAGAAAATATGTCTTATCTTTTAACACAACTTCCTTCACTAAAATTGCTTCTTTCTACAATTTTAAGCTGATTTTAGGAATAGGCAAATCAACTCTTTTGAGTTCAGTTGTTACTATCAATAGAAAAGACAAAGACATTTATCTAGCCAATTTTACTCACATACACATAAAATTCCAAAGTTGGAGGAGGTTGTTAAAGTACAAAGGCATAGGCCAGGCATGGTGGCTCACACTTATAATCCCAGCACTTTAGGAAGCCAATGAAGGAGGATCCATTGAGCCCAGGAGTTCAAGATCAACCTGGGCAACACAGTGAGATTGTGTCTCTCCAAAAAACAATACAAAACAAACAAAAAAAACAAAGGCATGAACTTCACTCCCAAATAGCACCAGAGCCAAGGAGCTGCGGCCTGGGTCATATCTGCATTCACCACTTTCTAGCTGCAGGGCATGGTAGTGCATGCCTGTAGTTCCGGCGACTTGAAAGGCTGAGGCGGAAGGATCACCTGAGTCCAGCAGGTCAAGAATGTGGTGGCCATGAGCGTGCCACTGCACTCCAGCCTGGGCAACAGAGGGAGACTCCAACTTGGAGAAAAAAAAAAGGTTCCTCAGATGACTGATTGCGAGCTACCAGAAGACCAGAATTTTATGCTTTCTTATTCCTCATATCATTGGCTGATTCCAACTACTCAGAATTCTCAAATTACCAGAATTGGATTGGTCTTTTGGTGAGAAAAAGCCAGATGCTCAACTAAAAAAATTTACCAGGAAACTCAAAAGGATACATGTTCAGTTTGAGCTGCTTTAGGACACAGGGATAGGAAAACTGAGAACATCTCTAAGGCTTCTAGAAACACTGAGGGTCACTGTGTATGAGCCCAAATTCCCACAGCCCTCATCGGTTCTATCTTTAACACCTTTATCCAACGCCATAGAACAAATGTTCAGAATGCTGCTCAGAGAGCTATGGTCACCGGAGACAAGGACAAATCAATCTCACTGCATGACACCTTCTGAGACAGGGGAGTCAACTGGCAAATCGCAGGAAGGTCTCCAAAAAGACCAAGAAGGGTTTAATTCTAACCCTGGGTTGAATTAAAGATCTGAGGAACTGGGACCCTCTACCCCCAACCAAACCATGCTGGTCAAGATTTTTACTACATGTCATTTCTCCAAACTCGAGCGTCATTGCTCCACCAAAGCCCGGCAGCCCCAAGACACTCACATTACTGTAGGAGGCAGGCCAGTGGATCTCGTTGTAGGGGCTTATGAGGGTGTGTTGCGTCTGCAGCGCGTACGGGAAGGAAGTCACGTGAAGCGTCACAATGTTAGGGGCCTCCTTCACTTCCCTGCAGTTGATCAGTCTGTCCACCAATCCCACAGATGGGTCACTTTGAGAATAGAGGTTATGAATGGCACTACTGAGGGAGGAAATAAGTGGAATTACTGACACCATTTTATAATTTTACAAGGATAAGGCAGCTGAATAAATGTATAATTAGCTCCCAACTTTGCCAACAATTGAGCATCACGGCTCTGCCTGTAACTAGACTTAGGACCTGTCAGGGACTCCCTGAAAGCTCCTTAAGAAAAACATAGGCCGGGCTCGGTGGCTCAGCCTGTAATCCCAGCACTTTAGGAGGCCGAGGCGAGTGGATTGCCTGAGCCCACAGGTTCGAGAGCCGCCCAGGCAACTTGATGAGACCTCATCTCTACAATAAGTCAAAAACTAGCTGGGCGTGGTAGCGCACGCTTGTAGTTCTGGCTACTTGGAAGACTGAGGCAGAAGGACTGCAGGTCGAGGCTGCGGTGGCCAGGAGCATGCAACTGCACTCTAGTCTGGGCAACAGAGAGAGACTCCAACTCAGAAAAAAAAAAAAATAGAAATACATACTTGGGGGAAAAGTACTTACAGAGGATTCCCTACAAGACACACACTCCATCTACTCTAAACAGGAATTTGTACTCAGTAGTGTTCAGTGAATCCATTTCCACTTTCAACCCAATCTGATTGTGTACTGAACTCCTTAAATTCTCTTCCCTGAAGTGCTCCCGACATTGAAATGACCCAAAGGGGACATGAAGAGGTAAATTCTATACTAAGTTTAAAAAGTAGCAGTAAAAGAATGGGAAGCACTTTGGACAAGAGGTCTGGAAGATGGGCCCTGTTCAGCCATTCGTTCTCTTCTACAAATCTAGAGGATAGGGGAAAAAAAATCAGTGCTTTTCCTTTTGGATGGCAGGAAGAAGCCACTCTGAGAAACCTACCCCAAAATGAATACTCACAATATAGCTCTTTCTATAGTTTCAGAATGTTTAAAATTCCTCAAGCCTCTACATGGACCCTAAATTGTAAACCCTTTGTCAAGGTGATCCCTCAGGCCCTGGTTATTCCTAAGCATCTATGAATCTTTGATAATCAAGGCCTTTCTGTATGATCTGATCCATGAGCCTCCTTCCTTCCTCATCAATATCAGTGGCAATGTCAAAATGCACAACCCAAGGCCAGTCTCATGCAGGTGACTGATCCTGGTGAACAACCAGAAATCCTGCCGGACTCCTGTCTTGACCCTCCTGAAGTTCATCTGGCTCTGTGTTCATTTTAACTGAGTGAGTGAACTCACCCCTGAAGAAGGGCGGGCCCTAGCAGTGATCTATGGTCCCAGAGCCATGGAAGGTACCATCTGGGCTGCGTTATTCCCTTCAGCTCTCCTCATCTCTCTGCCCCACATCAGCATGGCTCCTTGTTGCTGAGTGAGCTACAGAAAAATCACATCAGACTTTGATTCACAGGCCTTGGCTCTAGGCCGGGCTCCTTTATTAACACCTGCTCACCCCGCTCTGTGATTCTGAGACACGCTTCCCTGCTCCAGCCATTAGTTTCCATGATGCCAAATTTTAGAGGTTGCACTAGAATGATCTCTGAGATGACATCCAGTTCTAAGACTCTGGAAAGCATCCATGGTATCTGCTTACAAATACCAAGCCCTAACAACATTTATCTTTTTAAGACTTGTACCCTCAGCCCCAAATAACATCCATATACATCATTTCAAAGAAAGAAAACATCAACCTGTCATATACCAAGTCACTCTAACCTCACAACATCCCAGTGGGCATGGTCGTGGATTAGGACAAAAAGTGTATGTGGATTCTGGAAGGAGTTTTGCAGAAAGGCCTTAAATTTGGTCTGTGCATCTGCGTCTAGCTTCAGAACATACTGTTCTACCCTCTGCTTGGTCATGTGTTCCTTTTCCAGGCCAAGCTCCAGCAAAACCCCTGCAACACAGTAGAAAGACATCAGTATCCCCAAACACCCTCACCGGCTTTCACTCACTCACACATCTGATCAGCATCTCCTAGTAACAGGCACTGGGTGGGCCAGAGGCCGCAGGAATATGTAAGGCAGGGACAAGCAGGGAGAAGACTCCCACATAGGTGATAGTCACATAACTATTCTGCCCAGGAGCTAGTGCAGAGGCAGGCTGCACTGCACCTGGCTGTGTGCACAGCAGCCCACTTAGGGGCACCGGCAAAGCCGGCTTCATGAAGCAGCTGACCCCAGGCATGGCAGGTCTGAAGGAAAATATCCCACCACCAGCAAAATCCCTCTCTCAGTCTGAATGCCACGGGCCCTATGTTGTACCACTAAAGACTGAGTCCTTTCAGTTAAGACACTGACTCTCTGTGTATTTCACGTTTAAATACAACATCTTTGAAAGCACAGAGAAAACACATTGAGTAGAAGCCACACAGCGACACGGTTAGGTCACTGGCCTGCATGGGATGTGGCCAGAGTTCAAGCCTTGGCTCTACCTTCAACAGATCCTGAAATCCTGGGCAAGTCACTGATTCTGAGCATTGGTTTCACAATCTATAAAATGGGAGCAATGATATTGCCCCATCCACGCTATAGCAAAGAATGGTATCAACATCCAGTCATGAATTCAGGCAGATTCAAGCTTCTCCATGCAGGCCACACAACTTGTTACTGAAAAGCCCCATACCTGAATGCCAGACATGGAACAGAGTCTGCTGGTAAGTCACTTCTGACGGTGGAATGCAGATGAGAAAGTCCACCTTCTCGAAGGATCCCAAGTCCAGATTCTGAGTGCTGGAATCCGCAATAGAACACACATGGGAGAGGAGCTTCTGCGCCACTGCCAACTGGAAGGGCCGGACACTGTGTGGCTCCAGATGGTAACCTGGAACCAGAGCCCCAGAGCACCAGGTGAGCCCAAGGCAGATGGCTTCTGCTGGGCCCTTGGCAAGGGAATCAGTGGGCCCCGTCGCTCGGTTAGGCACTGAGGTTTCTTCACTTAATAATAAAAGTACAAACCAAGTACCTGAGGAACACAGAGGAAACAATGACCTATTTTGCTTGGAGGGGACAAGGAGCCCATCCCAGGGAGGTGACACTGAGACTGGACTTTGGAAAAGAGCTGCAAGTCCTCCAGAAGCAAAGAAAACCATCACAGCTCTTCAGGAACTTTGTACAATTACAACATCTCAGCAATGCACTTACAGGAGGGAAATCAGCACAAGAAACATACTAACTCAGGATCAGAGGAGGGATGAAATGAGACTGTTAGCATTAAAGACTAAGTTTTAAAGTAGCATGAGGTCTACTTTGATACTAGGACAATACTTTGCCTTGTGAATGTGCTTCTGACATTGGTCACTGCAAACCCCAAACCTCAAACCTTGGGATGTTGCCTCACCAGGTCAACCAGGCCCCCAGCAGCACTCTCTACTCACTCTCAATGTACCCCTGTGCCCCAGCCTGTCCTCCTGTCCCTCCCTTGTGCACCCTGCACCCCGGGCAGCTCCTTTTAACTCACGTGTGCACACCGGTGCCCCGATGACATCCAGGGATACTGCTTTAGTGACAGAGGAGGCAGTGAGTGAGGAAGAAATATGACCTTGATTTTCCTGATGAAATTTGTCCAGCAAAATGTCAATGTCACCCTCTGCCCAAAACAGAATAAACAGAAACGGGTTGTCAGTCTCAGTGAAACTCAGCAAACATCTGAGTTCATATGTCCTGAGACCTGGGTAACAGAGATGGAGAAGACATGACCCATCCTGTCAAGAAGCCTCAGCCTAGGAAGGGTACAGATACATTCACAAAGTGAGCTACACCATGACTACAGTAGGTACTAGGGCAGAAGGAAGCATGAGATGTCAAAGAACAAGAAGGAAGTTTCCAAGCCCATCCAGAGAAGGAAGGGTCTGAGAAGTTTTCTAGGGGACACAAGATGAATAGGTGAGTAGACAGGTGAAGAAGGGGAAAAGAAGGGGAAGGACACTCCCCGCACAGAACATGGAGGATGTGGAACTCTCCAGCAAGAGGCTTCAAGCAAGTCAGAGGAGGGGGTAGGGAGCCACCAAGGCTGGAAAGGTCAAGAGGAACAGGTATGAGAGCCTTGTGTGCCCCACAGAGACAGAACACACAATCCTCCCCCCACACACACACCCCCGGGAGAAGCCTACAGCCACCGCAGGAAGAGACAGCCAGCCAGAAACTAGGCTGATGTGAAAGAAAAGGTGTAGAAACTGACGCACAGAACAGAAGGAGCGCTCTGCCAATCGAGGTTAGCCTCAGGAGCTCACAGGCAGGATGGGGCAGACATGACACCCCATTTGCATTGATTATGTCGTATGCATTAGCACCTGTTTCAAAGCAAGCTTACCTGGACAGAGGGTGCTGAAGAAGGCCCCTAAGGAGTCTACTTTCCCCGTACCCAGCTCGTAATTGACTTCTTTCTGGTACTCTGCTGGGGTGAGAAGGCTCTCAGACAGAATTCGGGCTTGGTATTTTCCTGGAAGACAAGCAACAACACTCACTGGGCCCTCTTGTTTAGAATCAGTGCAAGTTCTTTGACAAGAGGGACCATGCCTTTATCTCTCTACCCCTCAAGCCCGGCACCATGCCTGGCCAAGAGAAGGTGTTCGTGTCTGTCAGATCAGTCAGTGGCATATAACATCCTGTCCTAGGTTAACAGGATAATAAGAGGAACTAAAACAGCCAAGGTCGCTTTCAGAAAATCCAGGGCATCTGCTGCAGCACGTGACTATCTCCTCCTCTTACTAGCTGTTCCTGGACTCGTCACCAGCACTTCCAGACCCACATTCCTCACCCAGAATATTTGACTACCAGCAGTATCTACCTAACGGGCCTGTTGTGAGGTGACATAAGACAATGGTGCCTGCCGCATGGTAGAAGCTCTGGGTTAATTAGTGAATGTACTACTGAAATCAAGGTAAATAATTCATAAGAAACACAGACTGAGTTTAGGATCAAAGAATGCTAAAAAGCAACTAAAACACTGCATAGTAGCAATGTACACTGAAGCAAATAAGAGATACAAAAGCATCAGGTTGAAAATATAGCAAATTTCCCACATATAAACCTTCTAGCAACAAACTTTAAAAATGCACACCTGCATTTTTTAATATATTTTTTCTCTCCACCAGGTGTCAGGATAGCCTGTTAAATACATACAGTAGCATACAGTCGGTGTCAGTTGGGTAACTAGGCTAACTTTGTTGTACTTAAACTGGATTTACAAACATGCTCTCGGAACATAAGTCGTTCGTATGCTGGGGACTTCCTGTATACACCTGTAAAGATTTAAGTCGGCCAAAAAAGTTTATGTGTTTGGTGTCCTCCTCCCCTACCCGAAAGAACACTCCAGGAAAGCAGAGACTTGCGTGCTGCCCCCAGTCCCTAGAACGACGGCTGTGCATACAGGGCTTCAACGAGTGATTTTTAAAATTAATTTAAAAATTGGCTCATGAATCCACACAACACAGCAAGGTCACAATTTTGTATCTCCATTACATCAATTAAGAAATTGAGGGCCAGCGTCCTAGTATGCGTGACCAATCACAGCACCGGGTGCCCTGCAGCGACAGGTTTTCAACCAGGTCTTTTCAGATCCCAAACTGACCCTGGGGCACGCGTTCAGCAGGCACTGAGCAGGAGCTATAGGTACTCATCCGGGGCCACCCAGACAAAAAGGGCAGGAACCTCGAAGAACAGCAGCAGGGACACCGACAGGGCTGTCTTCCCTTCCCTGGCCACAGGCCTGCTCACCCGTGACGGCGATGCAGGAGTCGATGGCGGCGTTCCGGCAGGCACAGATGATGACCACGTAGTTGGTCTTGGCGAGCTTGCCCTCGATGAGCAGCCGGAACATCTCGGACAGGCCCTCGGCCAGGGAGTAGGCGCACTCGATGACGTGCACGCTGTCGTTGCAGGAGCTGGCGGCCAGGCTGGCCAGCCACGGCAGCTGCGCCGAGGTCACGGGCGCCGCGGCGCTGGGCGCGGGCGGGAAGGGCTGCGGCGGCGCCTGCTGGTACTGCCGGATCTCGGTTAGGTGCGACTCGCGCCAGGAGCGCAGGAAGATCTGCTCCAAATCCTCCATCAGCGGCACCTGATCCGCCGCTGCAACGCAAGGCGCGAGGCTTGACGCGAAGGCCTCGCGCATCTGGGCGCGTGCGTCTGCGCGTACTTAAAATTAGCACACCGTAGACTCTTCCCGCTAGGTAATATGTCAGACAGTCAAGGGCTCGAGACCAGCCCGGGCAACCTGCCGAGACCTCGTCTCTACAATACATTTTTTAAAAAATTAGCCAGGCGTGGTAGCCCGCGCCTGTAGTTTCGGCTCCTTGGAAGGCTGAGGCGCAAGGATCGCCGGAGCCCAGCAAGTCAAGGCTGGGGTGGCTGTGAGTGTGCCACTGCACTCCAGCCTGGGCAACACAGTGAGACCCCAACTCAAAAACAAAAAACAAACAAAAAAACACTCAAGACATCTGAAGGGCAGGGAAGAGCATAAAACCCACCATCATAGCACAGAGCCACAACTATTTTTGTGCATTTCTCAGTCTTTTTTTCTTTTTTTTTCCATATGCAGATTTTAAATAGCTGTAACAAATGTGGGCATAAACCTTGAGTCTCACCTTTTTAAAATTTATTTTAAAGATGTGGGGTACGCTTCGGGATTAGGTATACCAGTGGTCATTGCACAGGTAAAATTTGGGGCCACCTTTGCTCACTTTCTTTTTTTAACCATTACCCTACAAACATGTTTCCATGCTGTTTGCAGTCATCACTGAATAGCATCTAGGGTGTCCCTAATATCACATCATACGAAGGCACCAACACGTACTCAGCAAGGTCTCTATAGTGGACCCCCTTATTTCTTCCAAATAACTACCCCTATGAATACTTCTGCAGTACACATCTGTATGTATAGACCATGGTTTGCTTTGCCTAAACTCAGAAGTGGATTTACAGAGCTCACTAATGTGTATCATCAGCTTGCTTCCAAATGGCCTACATATGTCTGTCCAGCATATCAACAGAGCATGACAGCACTGGTGTTATTGTACCCTAGCACCACTGAGTACCATCATCTATGTTGCTAATTGAGAAAAATATTGCTTGTTTCATTTGTTAATTTGCATCTCTCAGCTGATGACTGAGACTGAATACACTGGGTATTTTCCCTTTGATGAACCATCAGGCTTACATGTCCAAATATTACATTCGATGAGCAGGAGGAAAGAGCTGTGCTGGCCCCACCCCCCCCACCCCACCCCCGACCTCCAGTTAACTTGTTACACAGTTTCTTGATTCACAAGGTGAGGTTTGTGCCACCTGCTTAGTGGACTGAGCCAGAATGTGATTAGCTTAGTTTGTATCTCCGCATGGTGGGAATTAGCTATTTGAATTAGCTGATCAAATTAGGATTTGCTTAGATTCGCTGTTACAGCTCCCATCTTTAAAAACTCTCCCTTGAGCCCTCATATTCTTCCAGAACTGCCACCACCACCCAGCAAAGCTCCTTAAGAGAGTCATCTAGGCCAGGTGCAGTGGCTCATATCTATAATCCTGGCACTTTGGGAGGCCAAGGTCAGACGATTGCCCAAGCCCACAGGTTCGAGACTAGCCTGGGCAACTTGGTGAGACCTCATCTCTTCAATAAATCAAAAAATTAGCCGAGTGTGGTGGCATGTGCCTGTAATTCCAACTACTTGGAAGGCTTAGGCGGAAGGATCACCTGAGCCCAGTAGGTTAAGGCTGTGGTGGCCGTGAGCATGCTACCGCACTCCAGCCTGGGTGACAGAGTGAGACGCCAACTCAAAAAGAGAGAGAGAGAGAGAGAGAGACGTCTATACTCGCCGTACTTGTTTCCTCACCTCTATTCTCTCTAACCCACTCCATGTGGTTTTTGTCTCCATCCTCCTCGTATATCACTCATCAAGGTTGCCCTTCACTTCCACATGGCCAAACCCAATGCCAGTGGTCAGGCTTCTTCCATTCAACTCTTAGCAACACTAACACAGCTGATTAGCTCCTGTCCTTGGAATGCTCCTTCCACTGGCTTCTATATCATACTCATCCACTCCCTCAACACACACTTGCTGAGTGTCACTTGGCACTTGCAGATGCCATGGAACGACTACCTGACCATTCCTGGCCTCACGGAGCTTTCATCCTTATTGGGGGAGACACACTTAAATGATCACAGAATATAATTTGGGAGAGTGGTGACACCCTAGAGGAAAAGACGAAAGAAGTAGGATGGGTCCCAGGGGGTGGGGAGCTGTCTTAGACAATGACAAGTCCCCTCTGAGGAATTGAGGTGGGGATTGAGACTCGAATGACACATAGGAGCAGAACATACAAATGTCCTGGGCAAGAGAACTTCACAGGGAAGGAAGAGTAAGCAAGCGCAAGACACCTGGGCAGGACTAGGACTCCTCAGGGGGACAGCAGGCGGGGACAGTGAGCAGATGGAGGTGGGAGGTCAGCCATTGCTGGGCTTGGGAGGGTGTGTGGTGCATGTGCCATGGGACACTGCCAGAGGGCCCTGAGTGGGGAAGTTGGAGTGGGATTCCCAGTTCCTCATTTGGGCCAAGACTGATGCATGGAGGGTGGGGGGCGGGGACAGAAAAGGAGGGCAAGGCTGGATTCAGGATGAGCCACGCTTGCTTGCAGATGAGAAAGGTGGGAGAGGTGACATCATGGCTTCCAGATTCGCGACTATCCTTGCCTTCCTTCCTGTTCCATCTCAGTCCCATCCTCTGGTTTTCTGAATGAGTGTCCCAGGGCTCAAACTATGGCACCTTCCCCTACCCGTGACCACCCCCAGGAGATCTCAGTGGGTCTCATGACTTGATATAAGTTACCTCTAAGCCAAGGTTTCCTAAATTTGTACCTGGGGCCTCATCCTCTCCCAGGGCTCAAGACCTGCCCAGATAAATTCCACAGGCCACTTTGCTGTTTTATGGGCATTTCAGACTTGAAACTGCCAGACAGCACTCAGGCTCACCTCCACCATTCACCTGGCTGCTCAGGACAAAACCCAGGCCCCATCTTGCCCCCAAAGGGGGTTTTCAAGTATCCCTCCCCTTCAGGATATACCTGGTACCCCGCTCTTACCACCCTAAGTGGCCCAAGGCACCACCCACCTCTCTGGGTGACAGCAGCAGCCCTGTTTCCACCATAGTCCCTGTAACACACCCTCACCTCCCGAAGCTGAGATGGCCTTTTTGAAGTGAAAATCAGACCACGGTCACCCTTACCCAATCACACTCCTGACCGTAGCCTGCAACCCTACCTGGATCTGGACATAGCTCTCACACTCACCCTCTCTCCGAGGCAATCATGCCAGTCTCTCTAGTGCCCAGGACACATGATGCTCCTTCACACTCCACAGCCTCCCTCCCCTCCCACAACCTTCCCCATCCTCCCTCCCCCCTCAACCTTCTCCTTCCTCCCTCTGCCTCCACAGTCTTCCCCATCTTCCCTCCCTCCCACAGCCTTTCCAACCCTTCCTCCCCCACCAGAGCCTTCCCCCATCCTTCCTCCCCTCCCTGCCTTCCCCGTCCTCCCTCCCCCCAACATCCTTCCCTATCCTCCCTTCCTCCCACAGTCTTCCTCCACCCTCTCTCCCATCGCACAGCCTTCTTCTCCCTCCCTCCCATCTAGGGGCCCTCACACATCCTCATTCCTCAGATCTTTACATGACTGGCCCCTTCTCATGGCCTGGGTCCCTACTCACACAGGCCTTTCTTGATGACCCTAAATTGACTTAACACAGACACGCACAGTATGCACGTCCCACCTTTTACCTGCCTATTTTCCATTTGTTTATTGCTTCTCTCTCTCACTGTTTATTGCTTCTCTCTCTCACCTTTCTCAGCTGGCTGAGACCAGGGTCTTTGTTTTATTCCCTGCTACCTCCTTGTACCTAAAATGGCAGGTAAATATTTTGGAATTGTAATTTCAACCTCCTCTCTCTGTCCCTCAGTGTGGGCTCTGCAGTGATCTCATGATGTCCTCCCAGTGGAGCCATAAGCACGTCCCCTGTATTTCATTTCCAACAGCCCAAGTTGGCCTCACAAGGGCCCTTGGAGAGTCTGTGCTGGTCCCATGGCTCTTCCCTCCTTTAATGGCCACCTTGTGGCGGACCCAGCCCGTGGCGGGGACTCACCTAGCTGGACGAGGTAATAGACAGTCAGCAGAAGCTGCATCTCCTCTGAGATGGGCTGGATGGCAGAGGCGCCGTACTGCTCGTATGCTCGGGAGATGGACTGGGAATTCTGATAGCACGTGTACAGAAGGGGACTGACCACAACGTCGTTCAGGTTCCCACAGAGGTAAGGGAAGTTCCCGTGGCCTGAGGAGGAAGAAACAGCAGCTGCTTGGCACCTGGCCTCATGCACAGTGTTGTTCCCACATGGGTGAGTTATTCAAGGGAACTAACAGAGACAGGTGAGCTGTATCTGGGGTCACTCAAGTGCCCTTTTGCCAAGAAGTCTGGGACCTTCAGCCCTCACTCATCTAGTGTACCTGCCTTGTCCTCCTGGGACCTAGAATGACAGGGCTGTGGCCTTTTATAACCATCAGGGGCTGTCACACTTGCTTGTTCATTTTATCCAATCCCCTTATTTTACAGGCCAGCAAGCCTAGGCCCAGGGAGAAGGGCCTTGCCCAAAGCCATGCCGCCATCACCTACACTACTCCTGGGTCACTGACGATGGGACCCTTGTGTGTACGACATCTTCCAGATCTTGCCAGATACTGTCTGCCAGCCTCTGCCCCCCTGACTCCAAGCAGGTAGGACTCTGCCTTGCATCCACCCAGGACTTTCTGGCAAAGCTGAGTTAGGAAAATAAATCACTGAAGAGATCAGAAGATTCAGAAAACTGACAGACCCTGGCAAATGCTTCAGCAAACGTTGGAAGATTTATTCTGATGACAACTCAGAGACAGAATTGCTCAGGTCGAGTTCGAGTTCAGATCTCTTCTTCACCAATTCTTTAGCTACATGACCCTAAGCAAAAAGTTTAATGTCTCTAAGCCTTAGTCTCCACATTTATAAAACAGGGTGAAGATGTCAAATCCTTCCAAGTGACCGAGATATCAGAGATGTCTGAGTGTGTGGTATCTTGTACTCATAGAGTATTCTGTGTAGTCAACACAAATGTATCTTCTGGGCCCTGCTATGTGCTATGTGCAGGCATCATCCTAGGCTCTGGGTGTAATCTAGTGCTGAGACAGGTCACAACCTCAAGGGAATTGTTCCCCAAGTGCCAGAGCTTCTGATTCAGAATTGAGGCCTGAGTGTGACTCTGGGTTGGGGTGGGAATGAATTCCTCTAATATACTCCCAGGAATGTAGGTTCTGCTGAACCAGGAACCACACTCTGGGTAGCACTGCTTAAAAACATCATGGTTCATAGGAGGCAACATAGAGTCACTATTTTTTTAAAAAAGGATGTGATATTTGACATAAAAGAGAAGCCCAGAGAAACTGCCGGGGGAGCCAGATGAAAGGGAGACTAAGGAGTCTCCATGGAAGGGTCTTGAAGCCTTGGGTGGGTTTAGGCACATGGTCCTGGGGAACAGGATTTGGGGAAGCAGGCACTCTACAGAGAGGTGTGGCTTCAACAGAGAGGTGGTAAGAACACATGGTACACTTGAGAACAAAGAGAACAGTCTCTATCCTGAGATTGCTGAATGTGAGAGGCAGGTCTGCAGGGCTCCAGGTCAGAGCGGGTGCTGGTAAAACCCCGCCCACACCCCAAGCTACACACCCTGTCCTAGCTGTGTTCTCAGGGCCTGCCACAGACACACAACGGCCACACAAAAAATATGTGGCACGACTGAATGTTGGCCTTCACTTTAGTTAGCTAGTGGGGCCCAATGAAACCACCCCAGCCATGGGCCCCACCTCACGCCAAGGTCAAAACCCAAATGTGCACCCTACTTCCTGAATACCCTGTCCGTTTTGTTCTGTTTTTGTTTGTGAGGGAAAAGATAGAAGTGCCCTTTCTTAGTTCTTAATTACCAGTAGGATGCCTCTCCCATATTCCCCTCACTCTCCCTCTGCTATCTACAACTATGCTAGCAAATGGTATATTAACTTAAGAAGAGTCTGAATGTGTGTGTGTGCTATGCCTGTGTGTTATGCACTTGAGTGTGTGTGTGTGTGTGTGTGTGTGTGTCACTCTATGTCAGCACACCATTGCAGTAGGTAGTCATCAGTCAAACTCTGCTAAATCCTCAGTTTCTCCCATTCCAAGGTCTCCTGCTCCATTAGAAACGGTTCCTTTAGTTGAGCCTAAAATCTTCCTCCACAGAGCACATACATCAGCACCCTGCACCAAATAGATCAGATCTAATTTTGTATAATGGTACAACAGTGGTGACCATGGCTACCTTTGCCCAACCAAAGTCAGATTTCATAGTCAAAAAATACTAGTGTGGGAGGCTGAGGCAAGTGGATTGCCTAAGCCCACGAGTTCAAGACCAGCCTGGGCCACTTGGCAAGACCATCCCTCTACAATAAATCAAAAAACAGGGCCAGGCTCGGTGGCTCAGCCTGTAATCCCAGGACATTGGGAGGCCAAGACAAGTGGATTGCCTGAGCCCACAGGTTCGAGACCAGCCCAGGCAACTTGGTGAGACCTCCTCTCTACAATAAAATGAAAACTAGCCGGGCGTGGTAGCACACGTCTATAGTTCCCACTACACGGAAGGCTGAGGCGGAAGGATCACTGGAGCCCAGAAGGTCAACGCTGGGGTGGCCGTGAGTGTGTGTACCACTGCACCCCAGCCTGGGTGAAGGAGTGAGAAAAAAACACAAAAAACAAACAAAACAAAAATTTAGCCAGGCATGGTAGCACATGCCTATAGTTCCAACTACTTGGAAGCCTGAAGCAGAAGGATCACTAGAGCCCAGCACACCAGGGTGGCCATGAGCATGCCACTGCACTCTAGCTAGGTAACATAGTGAGATTCCAACTCAAAAATAAATATATACTAGTGGCTCAAGGTGACCTCTAGACAACTCGACAGACCGGGACTCCTTGAGGCAAGGGATAGATGTATCCATCTCCTAGTCCTTGGTGCTCAGCACTGGGCCATTCCATGGCAAGAGCTCAGTGAAACTGAGTAGGTAAAGGAAAGAACGAATGGACAAGCAAATGGACATCATGGAACAGAATTGCTTCACTTGGGCACACTGTGGAAAATGTGACAAGTCTATAGTTCCTGGCACCTAATCGGGGCTGACCTAGTGACTGGTTTCGCCTCATTCATTCATTGCCCTGGAAAGAGTTTTAGGTTCATCTCAGGAAGATGCCCTTGGAGTCAGACTGCGATGAGGCCTCAGTTTTGCCTGTTTCCCATCTCTTCTTCCAGGCTCTCCTACCCCCACAATTCGGTGCAATGCTATACTTGCCTTTAAATATCACTGGTTTGGCCTTGCATATTTTCAGCAAGTTGTCAGGAACGGACACTGGTTCTCCAGAGGCCACGACAGGAAAGGTGACTGAAGCTGGTCCCACCAAACCAGCCTGTGGCATGCAGGACATACCTGCACCTTCTAGGAACATGTCAAGAATATCAGCAGAATACATCAGACAAGGCATCTATCTCTGGGAGATCTGATGTCAGGCCAGCCAATAAATCTGCCAACCTGATCCATATCCCTGCTTACAAGAGCACCAAAGTCTTGGAAACCCAAGGTCAAATCATTTTAAGTTCATTCAGTCCAACCTTCTCCACCAATAACTCAGTCTCCTCCTCTTCAATATCCTTGCTAATAAACAAGCTCCTTTTAAATTTTTTTCAGGACCAGGGAACTCACTCCGCATGGGGATCCTTGGTCTTGTAAAATAATTCTAACATATGAGAAAGGGATCCTTTTGCTACAACAAAGTTGGGCTCCCTAGAGAACCATCCTCACCTTGGCACACACACGCATGCACACACCCCCTCCAGCAGCACTGCCCCTAGTACCCAGCTCTGGGATTTGGGACAAGGCTGTGGTCACTTACCATACTTAGCTCTGTTCCCACCACCCTGAGGGTAGCCACCATCTGTAGCTGATGGAGATTCTGGAGACCACCCTTTGTGGCGCTTTTTGGGGGGCCCGGAGTTTGACAAGATACCTAGACAACATTCAGAATATGGATTAGGCTCTCACTTGGAAAGAGCTTCAATAAAACTTTCCCCTGGTTTGGAGAACACTTCTCTGGGGTTTTTCTGGTTGACTTTTTTTTTTTCTTCTTTTTTTTTTTTAATCACAGCTTTACAATGGGTTAAGTATCCAGTAAAGTATCTAAGCATAGAGAAATATACTGTGAATTTTTGTAAATGTTTCATTCTGAAGTTATGTGTGTGTCTAAGCCTTATCTCTCTAAGCTTGAGCTCTTTCATTTTTAAAATAAAAAAATAAAACCCACTCTGAAAGGTGACTCAGGACTGAAGAGAACACTTCATGTAACACAAACAGAGAGGTTAGGCCCAATCACTGGTAGCCATCATTACCCACACCACCATCCTCACCATCATCGTTATCTCTACATTCCAACACTTCAGAAGAGCTGGAAGGGAAAGAAAGGTGTTTCTGCAGACCTGCGGTCGCAGCATTCAATCCACCACCACAGACTCACCACTTGGGGGCAATACTGATCCACCTAAGCGTTCCTCCCCACCCCAGCCTGGAAAGCTAATTTCAGTCTCAAAAAATCAAAAGCAGAGGCTGGCATTCACTGCCATGAGTCATCCCTGCCCACTCTAGATAACAGCATGCTCATGACTCAAGCTCTATTCGTGAGTGGTTCAAAATATCAAATATCGGTTACCATAGTTTCTTGACCAATTGGATGCAAAATTTTCTCTTCATCCAGATCTCCATGTCTCAGCCCTGGCTGCACATTAAACTCACGCGGGAAACTTCTAAAACAGTATCTGGAGACAACCCCATCCCAGGTACACCAGAAGCCCAGGATTCAGATAGGACCTAGGCCTCCCTACACCTTGGAGCTTCCAGTGATTCTTATATACAACTAGGGTGAAGAACCACCCCAGAGCAAAGGCTCTTTAGGGTTCACTTGAGAAGGTGCTGCACAGAACCAGCAGAGGCTTGTTAAGTCTGTCCATTCCTGGGCCCTGCCTTGACCTCCAGAATCTGGAAATGACGGTAAGAAAACACCATCCTTCACAAGCAGGACTGGTGATTCTTAAGCATGCTGCAGTTTGAGAATTATTACTTCAGGGTATCTTGAAAATAATCCAAAAATGTTCACCTTTTCTTTAGACTGACTGAAAATGAATAAAATAAAATGGATAAAAAGTTTAAAGCATAAAGTGCTCTGTTGACAAAGAGGTTTCAAACCCAGAGGTCCTCTGGCCCTCACGGCAGCTTCTGAGGCAGCTATGGTTCTGCTCATGCCAGTGACTCTCCCAACACTGGTCCCTAAATGCAATGGATAAGTGCCCACAGATGAAGCTGCCAGCTCCCCCAGAAAACTACGCTGAGCACCCAAAAGGGACGGGGGGTGGGATGAGGTCTGTACACTGAGCGCCCAAAAGGGACAGGGGGTGGAACTGGTCTCAGTACCAAGGAGGGATAATCTACAGGTATTTTCTCATTTGGAGAGGTTAGTCCTAAATGCCTCTATGTGGACCCTAAGCCCATGAACTCTCCCATCACAATGTCACCAGGGGCTGTCCAGGTACCAGCATGGACCAACTATTTCTCCAGATGTCTCTTGGTGGGGCTTGGGGCACTATTTGGCATTTGGGGGAGATGATGCTTCATTATGCAGCCTACATATTGAAGGACACTCCACAACCTTCCCATACCATCCCCAGTACTAAATGCCAGGAAGACTTCCATCTGGGAGACAATCCATCCCTTATTCTGTGCCTTTCCTGCCTCCTTGCACGGAGGGCAGTGCTTCTCAGTTGAGAACCCCTGAATGACAGGTCTCAAGCCTGCCTTAAACATTCCTTGTCATCTTAGAAGCTGCTTTTTAAAAACTGATTTTGAGTTCTCCCCAGAGCAGATGAGAAGACCCAGGAACTTGGACGCTTCATCTGGGCTCAGTGCAACTCGATCCAGCCAGTGTCCATCAAGCCCCTCAGGCCAGGGCCTCCCAGCAGCCCTGGGCTGGTGCCTCCGAGATTCGCATACCCACAGCCCTGCACTTGAGAACTTCACAGCCTGGAGAGCTGTGAGCCCTGACAGCCACACAGAGCTGCAAGGCCGAGCCCGGGATGCCTGGGAGTCCCGTGCAGCGGGGACAGAGGAGGTGCCCTCTGAGCTAAGCTCAAAAGGCCATTTAGCAGGCATTGGAAAGTTCCACTGAGCATGTGGACAAGCAGAGGAAGGCTGGCCTGTCAGCCAACTCAGCAGGGAATGGCTTTCGGCAGGTTGGTTGAGGCCAGATTCCAGAAGGACTTGAGTGCCCCACTATGGAACTTGGAGGATTTCCATGGAGCACAAGAAGGAAAATGCACTCGGCACAGCACTGAAGGCTTCCCAGAGCCACCTCCACAGGGTCCCAAGCTGAGGGAGGGCCTCGTCTCCCTGCTGTTCAGGGTGGAGGCTGGGCATCCACAGACCTCAGCCCAGGGAGGGAGGTCCTGCAGCATGGCATCCCCATCCCCAGAGGCCCAGCTCCTCAGCCACAGGGCTGCCCCTGAATCTGGCACCTCGTGGGGAAGAAACAGTCGCCGGAACAAAGTGGGAGCCTGCCTGGGCTCTTCATGCCATGGAGGATGAAGGCCTGATTTCAGGTTCCAGGATAAGCTGGTTGGGGCCGGCAAGCCTTGGATTCCATTCAGAAGATCTAATGCTCCTTCAGTGAAGAGTTGGACGAGTCAGAGGATTTTCACTAGGGAAGTCCTCTGCCAGCATAGTGGAATGGGAATGGGGAGACTTGCCTGGCCCTGCCTCTCTGGACCTCAGTCTCCTCCTCTATAAAACAGTGTTGGCCTAGATGATTTCTAAGGGCTCCTCCTTGGATCCTAAAATTCAGTTTTGCTGTGT
>NW_007096304.1:71656-159356 GCF_000164805.1 Carlito syrichta
GAAAGCCAAGACTGGCTTATGAAATGGTTCCAGACAAGCATGGTGGGAAGAGCACTGGACTGGGAGTCCAAGAGCACATTGGGAGCCCCAGTTGCTTTGTCCACTGTCTTCCTCAAGCCCCTCCTATTGCAGGTCTGCACAACTCTTTCACTCATCTCGCTCTCGTCCATATTCTTACCCCCTCAGCCCTCTTTGCTCGCTTTCTCCCATACCATCTCTACTTAATGCTTCCCCAACTTCTAAGTTGCAGTTCGTTATCACTCCTCTAGGAAGCCTTCCCTGAACAGACCAGCCACAGTGATGATGCCAAGTTGGATGATGACAGCCGGCACCAATTAGTGAGCTTCCAGGAGTGCTCTGACTTTATACAAGCACCTCATCCCTCTTACCCACCCTTGGAGTGGAATTCTTCTCTCCAGATGAAGAAGCATTTATTGAGAGTTGACCAAGGTCCCCTGACTAACAAGAGACAGAACTGGGTTTTGAATTCGTATTTATCTGATTCTGAAGCCCACATTCTTCCCCAGACAACACACTGCTCTCTATTGCTCCAAAACTCAACAGCTCTCCAGATGCATGGCCCACGAGACAGGTCACTCGCCATCACCACTGGTGTCTCATGCTTCTTGGCACACATGCTGTCCTTCAAGGGTGACCCTCACACAGCGCCAGGGCCTGGGCACAGGCCCACGGGCTCAGGAGGCACCTGTTGTCCTGGCCTGACTCTCATGGAAGCGACACCAGACTCCAGAAGGCTCAGTGGCCCCAGCCTGGTGGCTCCCATGCCCCCTCTGGCCTTGGCCCAGAGAAGAGCAGGACCCCTGGGACGGCCAGGCCAGGCTGCACTACCTAAGGCCGAGGGCCGTGGCAGGGCCGACAGGTTATTTTTCACCAGCTGTTGGTGCTTCGGGGAATCTTTGCCATTGAAAACTGTTGGGCCCATTGCTGCGCTCAGGGTGGGGTGATCCGAGGCTTGTCCTGAAAGCAAAGGGGAAGAAGGCAAAGAGTCAATTCACAAGGATGCTCTATGACCAGGCAAGAAGGAAATTATTTTTCTTACATTTTTACAAACTGGTTTTTCACTGGCAAGTTTCGTCAGGAGGTCAGAATTCCTGGCACAGTGGTCATAGTGATTCTGCCCATTCTCTCTGTGAGACGACACATCAAATGCATACATATACATCCACGCACCATGTATGCACACACGTATATGTACTCCTGCATACGCATACACACAAGCAGACACATGCACACACATGCATATGCATAGACATACACACATGCATACACACTCCTGCACCCACACACACATACACACATGCACATCTACACACACACACGCTCCTGCATACACATACACACACATGCATGTATAGACACACATACACATGCCTACATGACACACACACATACATACTCCTGTATACACACACAAGTAGATACATGCGTACACACATGCATAGACACACATACACATGCTTACACACACATATGCATACACACTCTTTCACTCACAAGTAGACACATACATACACACGTACATAAATACACATGCACCGGGACACACGCACTCCTGTATACACACACAAGCAAACACACAAATATGCAGACCACATACACACACAGACATACACAAATATGCAGACCACATACACATGCCTACACATATGCACACATATGCATACACACTCCTTCATTCACACACAAGTAGATACATGCATACACACATGCATAGACATACATAGGGACACATGCACTCCCACATACACACACAAGCAGACACAGGCATACACGTGTGCATAGATGCACATGCATATGCCTACATGCATACACATACACACTCTTGTATACACATAAAGACACACACACATGCATAGATGGAAATGCATACACCAACACACATGCGTCACACACATACACACTCATATATATACACACACAAGCACACATGCACATACACAGTCCTATAGACACATGCAAGCACACACATGCATAGATGGACACATATGAACATATACTACTGCATGCACACATAAGCACACACACATACACAGGAACACAGGCATGCATACTACTGCTCACACCCTAGTGGGAACAGCCTGGGTGAAAGAAGGACTAGAGAGACTAGAGAGACATGCGTGGCCAGGGGAGATCCCTGAATTCCAGGGATCTGAATTCCAAGGATTTCTTCCCTGCCTGAAACTTTCCTGCTTACTTCCCCTCCCCCTCTCTCTCACCCTCCGAATCCAGGAGAGCATTCAGTTTGCAGCCATCCACATGCAGACTACTCACAGGGCCCACAGCTCCCCAGGGCTGAGGGTCATTCTGGGGGCAACCATGGCTTCTGGTCTCTCAAGGCCAACCACACTGCTTAAGTTGCTCAAGTCAACCAGAATGGTTTGGAAGGCACTTAAGGCCAGGAGGAGCACCAAACATCTCCTGAGGATCGGAGGGGTTAAGGCATGACTCTGAAGCCAGACAGCCTGTGTTTGAACCCAGTTCTGACATTTATTTAACCTGCCCATGCCTCAGTGTTCTCATCCATAAAATGGGGATGAGGATGATGATAGCAACTCAAAGTCACCTTGGGAATGACGTGAGTTTGCAGAAGAAAGAGCCTAGAATAGCCTGGTATGTAGTGAACACTAAGTGATTACTTGCTAGTAGTATAATCTCATTTCATGCTTATGTCACTCTGCAAATTAGACAAAGGAGATTTCCCCCAACTTTATAGGTGAGAAAACAGAGGTTCATAGAGTTGCCCTAAATCCCTCAGCTAGAAGGTGGCAGATGGCATAAAAGCAGGCTCTCCAGGCCATTGGGGGCAGAGGTGCCAGGGGCCTGAACAGGGGAGGCAGGGAGGGAGGACCACATCAATCACCATGTAGAAGAAAGCTTGGAGCCTCTGGAAGATGGCATGTCCCTAGTCAGGTGGGTACAAGGGCACTGGCTCCTCTCTCAGGGCCAAAGTGCCTCTACAGACCCTCTGGGCAAGAATGAAAATAGTCAGCAACCTTCCAGGGTCCTTGGGAAGCCTGGTATCTACTGTAATGACAACCATCATGCTTAGCAAGACTGCTCAGCATGGCAAAATGCCAAGCATGTGAATTGGAACTATCGGATACTGGCTCCTTCTTTCACCTCCTTCTGCCTGTGAGGCCCTCAGCAAGCCTCAATTTCCCCATCAGTAAAATATGGAAACAACCACCTACTCACAGTGTGGTTGTTGGGATTCCAGGAGACCATACACAAAACTGGAGCACATGATGAACTCCAGCAATCTGGTCCTACCTGTCCCTTCCAGCAATTCAGTTCAAACACTGACTCAGTACCTGTCATGGAGGGAGCACTGTGTATGAACTGGGGGCACAGGGGGATCCTAACACATGACCCCACCTAGGGATCACATTGCATATCAAGCAGGGATGCAGAAAGGCTTTCCAAATGAAAAACAGAGCATATCCTTTCTTGAAAACGACTCAAGAAATTCAAGACGAGATGTAAAAGCGTCGGAGAAAAGGATAACACCCTTTATTTGTGTGGAAGAATGCTTGTACGTAGCCAACCAGACAGGCCGGAGACACGCCCAGTCTGTGGATTTAGTGCAGACCTTGGGGAGTTCCTCGTCACCTGTGTCATCTTACCTGCCTGTTGTACCCCCATCAGGATGCTGGGGTTCGTTCCAGGAACGGGCTCGCTGGGGAAGGCCGCCAGAGGCCCCGAGCTCTCCAGGGGTGGGAAGAAAGAACTGGAACAATTGCTGGTGGAGGCCTGCCGGCTTCTGAACTCTGGGGGCAAGATGCACACGTGAAAACCAGTCTGCTCTTCTGCGATGGTTGTGAAACCATTTCCTAGACTGGAATCTGCCCTGCAGGACAGCGAGCTACGTAGACAGCCACAAAAGGTGCCACCAAATCCCAGGCTTTGCTTCCATGTGTGGCTGGGGCAGGGGCTAGGACTCTCTACTTGTGGCTCCGTGCCAAGGGGTGGCTCTGAGTATCAGGAGTGGGAGCAATCGTGAGTATTTGGAAAAAAGAGACAAATTCTACAAATGAGTCATCCAGAGTATTACTCAAAGACCAGGGAATAGCGACACCAAGTCATCCTCCATGGGAAAGGCTAACCCCAGCTGCACGTCAAACCTGTGAGGTGCCTTGTCAGAGCAAGTGATCAAAGACAGTAAACTGGGCCCTCAAGGGACAGAGTCACCACCTCCTCAGGGCCTGGAAAATGACTGGCATGAAATAGCAACTCAAGAAATATTTACTGAATAAAGGAAGAAAAAGGGAAGAAGAAGCATAGGGTGGGAGGGTTAGAGGGAGGTAGAACCAGAGGCGCCCACTCCAAGCCTCTTCCAGTTCCTCACAGGACCTGCCTGGGAAAGTCGAGAAGACCAGATGTGAACAAATTCAGACAAGGGAGGGACAAAGGGACAGCCCTCCTATCCTTCTCACTGGACAGCTTCCCTGCAGCCCCAAGTCATGCCCCTTTACCTGAGGCAGGCCTAAGAATCCAGCCACTACCCCCCCACAGCTGACTGTGGCCTGGAGAGATACAGGAAGACAAAGAAGGGCCAGAGGGGAGCCTGCCCCCACCACCTCAGGAAGCTACAGTCCCATCACCTCTTCAGGGACCAGCAATGCGAAGCTGGCCTTTCTAGTCACAGTCGCTAGGGTTCAGGGTCTCGGGGTGAGGGGGTGGGGCGCTATTCAAGCCAAGCTTTCTCTCAGTCAGGCTTCTCAAGCTTGACACTGTTGACATTCTGGACAGGATTCTTTGTGCTGAGGGCTGTCCTCTGCCCTGCAAGATGGTCAATAGCATGCCTGGTCCCTCCCCCAGCATGCCAGTAGCACTCTCCAGTCAAACACGTCTCCAGACAATGCCAAACATCCCCTGGGGGACAAAGTCATCCCTGGTTGAGAATCGCTGCCCCAAATACTTGCTACAAGGGGGCAACATTCAGTGTGACCCTTCTTTGGCTTTTAAACATCCCATCCATTTGTCTGTCACTGTCAGCCAGCTAAATGCCCCTAACGCAAAGGAGCGCTTTCAGTTTCATAGGCTTGGTCTTTTGCCTGCAATCCTTGCTGCTACAGAGTGGTCTCTCCCCAGCATTACCCTGACAGGCACTGTGGCCCACTTAGGGAACATGCCCAGAATCCCCACACCTCTCTATAGCCAAAGTGCTCACCTGAACCTTTCCAACAAATTAAAGGTCCTTTGGTTAGAGTCCCCTGTGCATTACGAACCAGGTAATACTTCAAGTGTTTCTGCTTCTTGGGTTGGGTGGTCAGCTTCAGATTTATATGATTGGAGAATTCCGTGAAGTAACAGAAGCCTTTCTTCCCACAGCCAACACAATTCCCAGAGAAACCTGAAGAAGGAAACAAACCATGAAAGTCTCCAACTCACTTCCAAAGTCATTTTCATATCATAATAGTTGACCGAGACTCTGAAGGTTCATGTCCTGTACCAGCAGCAGAACTCCAAAAGGCAAGGACCCTATCATCTTGGACTGGCCTTGACTCAAATAAAAGAAGAACCAAGAATACTTAGTCATAGAGATGGGCCCAGGCAAGCTTGGAAGAATTAACTTGCTTAGGGACATATTTGAAAAGAACTATCCCATTCCATTGTCTACACTGGTCAAGTATCCATCATGATTGAACAGGTCCCTACTTCTTTTGGTGCTGGCCAGTGACAGAATCTCAAAACAATTAGACCCATGAGCCTGGCTACATTCAAGACCTCTTGAGAGTACAAAATTCCATCCTGGAGTCAAGGTGATTCCATGAGTTGCAGAAAAGAAATCAAGAGAGCGCCACAGTGCACAACCCGAATGCTGGCGAGTGAATACTAGGTGCTCAGCAACCAGCAGGTGGAGACACTCTGCTAGAAAGTGGGTGTCTCAGCATCAGTGTCCTCCTGCCCAAGACCAGAATGGGTCTTTCTAGGAGCTGACAGAGGTTCCCATCAGTTGTGAGACTCTGGACAGGCCACTTGTGCAATAGCAATGACAAAACCACTTCCTCTGAGTTATTAGAATCCAGAGAACATGCTTAAAAAGACCTTTATACGTTTGAGCTGTACTTATTAGAAGTGTTGATTAAGACAAGAGAAAAGTGATTTGACTTCTGCACTGGATAGTCGTTGAAACGATCTCAAGAAGACCTTGCTTCACCCACTGGTATGTCTGATTTCTATGGCCCAAGGCCTTTGGCAGGGGAGACCCTGAAACTGAGACTAAATTTACTTTATCATATTCTCTGGCTGATAAGTCTACAAAGGTCATTTCGCCTTAGGTCGTGAGGGCTGCACAGCTCTGTGTGTAAGCTCTGTTTTTAAACACAGTATCCCTGAGGTCTCTGGCTAGTGTTCAAAATAATTCCAGTTGGTGAAGGTTAAAAATATCTCCACAGAGAGCTGCGGTGTCTGCATTACAGATAACATACTGGAGTTTCTAATGTGGTAAGCGAATTTAATATACTTCAAAAGGCCTTAAAAAGAAGGACAAATCTCTCAGACCGGCCATAGGAGTTACAGGATAATTTACCTTCCACAATCCTATGCTATCTGCGCCGGCACGAAAATAAGGCACCAGGGAAATGTCCAACACTGCACTCTACATTTACATACTCGTATGGACAGAGAGGGAAATGACACGCAGAGAACCAGGGACATTCTCGCCATTCATTGTAATTTACACAGGCCGCTCAGCCAAACCGACACAATAGCCAGTCTAATCCAGAGGGTGAATTCTTCTTTTGTCAAGTCAGAGAATGAGAGAGCCCAAGTAATTGTCCAAAGTCACAGGTGCAGAAAGTGTGGCATTTGATTCCAGCCTGAAGATGAATTCCTGCCCATAGGCCCAGCATTTGGGGCTCTCTGATCGATCCTCCACAACCCTCTCTCCAGCTGTATTCCTGTCCCTCACTCTGAAACACCTAGTTCCCTGCTGGACTCCCTCTGCCTCTTATCCCAGCCCACTCCCACTGCCTCCGCCACCACCAGGCTCATTCTCTCTTCTGCAAGCCCCTGCAGCACATGTCCAGCCAGCACCCAATGACCATCTGATACCCCCTCCCCAAAAAGCCATCTAAGACCCAAAGACAGAGCTTGCACTTTCCTTCAGACTCTATGCTTTTTGTGGTGGGAATGTTTTTGGGGGGGGGGTTGTTTTTGTTTTTTTTGAGTTGGGAATCTCATTCTGTCACCCAGGCTGGAGGGCGGTGATACGATCATGGATCACTACAGCCTCAACCTTCTGGCCTCAGGCAAGCCTCCCACTTCAGCCTCCTGAGTAGCTGGGACTACAGGTGTGTACCACCACGCCCAGCTAATTTTTAAATTTTTTTTATTTGTAGAGACACAGTCTTGCTATGTTGCCCAGGCTGATCTTGAACTCTGGGACTCAAGCAATTGTCTCACCTTGGCCTCCCAAAGTTCTGGGATTACAGGTGTGTGTGAGCCCCTGCACCTAACTCAGACTCTATGCTCTTTACGTGGCTCAGCAAACCCCTGAACGTCTTCCTTAGTATCATAGTTATTAAAATTTGAGTCTTTTCCCAATATTATCCATATCTTTCCAAAGAACTGGGCTCATTGATGTTACTGTACAAGCAAATGACTTGTGTTTGTGTATGTAAGTGCATGGGTGCCGACAAATGCCCAGTCTGTGGCAGACAGCCAGTAGGTATCAAGAAGGAAGCAAGGGGGGGAGGAAACAGGATAACCATAAGAGGGGACATGTTAGTGTTTCTGTATGCACTGTGAAGGAAGAATTCAATGTTTTTATTTGTTCATTTGTCTCCAACCCAGGAACCCTGAGATAAACCCAGCTCAACTGCCACCTAAGAACAAGGCCCTAAGAAACCTTCAGAGCTCCCTGAAAGGGACACTAAGCTGAGGATTGAAAAGATAGGTGAACAGGAAAGATAACTACAAGAACAAGGATGCTAAGAGCAATTTGCCAAGGCCAGTGCTGCCATCCCTCTACAGAGACAGCTAAATAGGCTATGAGCTGTATGCACCGTGACTGTCACTCCTTATTGTTGTCCCAGAGTTCAAGATCAGCCTGCGCAACATAGCAAGACCATGTCTCTACAAATAAAAAAAATTTAAAACTTAGCTGGGCGTGGTGGTACATACCTGTAGTCCCAGCTATCTTCAGCAGGAAGAGGAGTCACCAAAAATAAGGGGCTCCTCTTTGTGGCTCAGAAATGACAGCGGACACCTTAGGTCTTGCTGGTGCAATAAACTGCTCCCTGCTTTGGCAAAAGTTTTCTGTTCAGGAAACCTGGCTGCTCTTCTGAGATGTCCTAGGGAGATGGCCACAGAGGCCAAGAAAACCACAGAGAGCTTTCCACCTGTCCCTGGGGTACGGGGCACGCAGTGTAGACCTCAGAATTGCCTCTTAGGCAATTCTAACACTTCAAAAACCTATGGGAAAAGCAATGAAAGCTTTCATGAGAAGATTAAAATAATGAGTCATTCTCTTCAGAAGTCGTCCCTAGGACTAGGAAGCCTCTAAATACCTCTTTAGAAGATGGGCCTAGAAAGCAAGGGTCTGAAATCTCAGATTCCTGCCAGGCACAAATATCCAGAGTTGAAATTATTCCTTCAGTGGGACACAGTCCATAGAAGTGACCCTCTCATGACCACCCCCTTTGTATTCCCATGGGCCCAATTAGCAGCCACAGGTAGCTTTTGTCTAATGAGCATGTCCCAAATGGATGTCAACACATGCCAGCCATGGAACAAGGCACTCTTCTCAAACTTGGGCAGTGATTTAGAGTTTGGAAAGAGCATCGTATAAAGAGCTTACGTATTCTCAAAATGGCAGTAAGATAGAGCACATGTCATTATTCTTATCAAACATGGAAAAAGTGGAACTCCAAGAGAGGAAGCTGGCCCTTGCCTTCCTGGCCCTACGTGAGATGGGGAGAACTGGAAAGCAATACAAGTAACTCAGGAGGGCAATTCCAGGAAGATGTCTGACAAGTGGGATTTATTTTATTATTATTATTTTTTATGTATTTATTTACTTTTTCAGTAGGGGTCTCACTCTGTCACCCAGGCTGGAGCCGGAGTGCAATGACACAATCCCAGCTCGCTATAGCCTCGACCTCCTGGGCTTAGGCAATCCTTCCACCTCAGCCTCCCAAGTTCCTAAGTAGCTAGGACTACAGATGTGCACCACCAAGCCCAGCTAATTTTTTAAATTTTCTGTAGAGGTGACATCTCACTATGTTGCCCAGGCTATTTTTTTTTTTTTAATTTGTAGATACACGGTCTTGTTGTGTTGTCCAGGCTGGTCTCAAACTCCTGGGCTCAAGCAATCCTTCCACCTTGGCCTTCCAAAGTGCTGGGGTTACAGGCATGAGCCACTATGCCTGGCCACAAGTAGGGTTTAAGTTGGGCCTTGAAGAAAAGGTAGGACCCCAACACCACCTCCTGGTCCTTACAGTGAATGAACCTTGGGTGCTCAAGAGCACAGGCCGGCACATGCTACACCCAGCAAGCTAAGTGGGCACTAGAAATGGCCACGAATCCCTGGAAATGAACAGTGACTTGGGACAAAAATAGGATCATCTGTGGCTTACAGCAGCATATTGTTTGAAGAACCAGAATCCAGCATTATATCTATCCTATGATTATCGGATTGTCAAAATTATTTTAAATCCCCACCTGAATGGTGAATAGAAAAGAAAATGGGGGGGATAAAAGTTCATTTTGGGGTCATGGGATTTAGGTCATTTTTCCTTTTAGTTTTTCAATTTCTGTTATTTCTGTCACTATCCTATTTGTGGAGGTAAATATAGCCTAACAACAAATAAGGAAAAAAATATCTGGAGCTCACACCTTGGTATTGCAGCCAAATCCCTACTAAAATGTAGAAATTGACCTACTCTTGCCAGGGAAGCATGAGGAGCTGTGTCAGGGTTTATGATGAGACAGGAACTGGGGCTGGGGTTTCAGGTGGGCTTAGAGGAGATGGACAAACTCAGGAGCAGTGAATAGTATGTTAGAAGGTTTGAAGCTTATAACTAACTACCGGATCCCTATAGTTCTCTGGAATTCTGAAATTCGTAACTAGTTCCTCTGCCTCAATATCTCCATTGCAATAAAAATTATGTGTGACCGCCAAAAGATCTCCCTGAAACACAAATCAAAACATAATGATCACCTTATCTTAACACCCTCATGTTTCTTAAAAATATAAATTGCAAGGGAAAAACAAGGGAGGACAGACAGACCTACAGATGAAGTCAGACAAGAGAAATATCAACCAAATGCTGGGAAAGAACCTTGTTTGGATCTTGAGTCCAACAAATCAACTGTTAGAATAGAAAAATGTGTAAGATAAAATGTGAACATGCTGGATATTTGATAATTCTAAGAATTGTTACATTTCTCAGATATGACAATAATACTGAATTTCCAACAAAAAGCCCTTATCTTTTAGAGACATGCCCTGAAATATTTACAGATGAAAGGACACAATGTCTGGGATTTGCTTCAAAAGAATCCCAAAAAGAGAAAAGATGGGGGAGTTACAAATGAAACAAGATTGGTGCATGTTGATAACTATTAAGGGTGAAGGACAGATCCACAACGCCATCAGACTCTCCTATTTCTGTAGTTTAAAAATATCTGCTTGGGGGCCACGGGCTTTTCCAAGTGGGACCTAACTGAATATTCCCAGCCTCTGCTCCAGCCTCTGCCACAAATCAAGCTCCAGACACAGAGCCTTCCAACCACTTCTCCAGCATGCCACGCTCTGTCCTACGTGGGGTTCCCTCTGCTGATGTGTCCTAGCACCAGGGCTAGACACCTGGGTTCAAAAGCTGGTGACCCTGAGCAGGGCTAGACACCTGGATTCAAAAGCTGGTGACCCTAAGCAAGCCAGTTAACCTTTCTGAGCCTTCATTTCTTTATATATATGTACGCTAGATAATGATGGGCCCACCTCATTGGTGGTTTTACCTAACTTCGAACAGTTTCTGGCATATGATAAATGCTCAATAAATGCTGGCTGCTGCTAGTATTTAGTTGCTGTTGCTGTTTTTCTTCATTTGGCAAATCCTACTCATTTTTCAGGGTCCAGTTTAGACACCATAGCCTCTCTTTCCCACAGCTGAGTGTCGATGTGCCCTTATGCTTTACACCTTACACCCCCTGCTGCAACAGCCTGCCCGATCATGTATTGACAGAGTTGTTTGTTGTAGACCTCTAGGCTGATTTTTGGTTTGCCTGTGTTTCACCCCAAACGGTGAGCCCCCAAGGAAGGGCTGGATCTGACTTGGCTCTGGGACCCCAAATATAGCTGAAGGACTAGCCTTCAGTTTCGGACTACATATTCAATAAATTCATGCTTAATTAATTATTTGCCTGCTGAATGAACAAAGGATGTCTTTACTTGCATCTAGGAATGAACAGTCTGGTGAGATGTTTTCTCTTATGATGTCTTAACTATAAGCCCATTTAGATGAATTACAAGCAAAAAACTGAAACACACTTAGATTTTAATCTTTCAGTTTTCTCAGATAAAATCCCCCAGTTGATTCAAAGTCACTAAGACAAAACTCCTAAAGCCACTGGTCCCCCCAAGATATTCCACAGCCTTCATTTTATAGGTCACTAAAAAGCACTGAACCCGGCCACCGCAGGGCAATAGGCGACCACCTTGTCCTGTGCAGCCATCAGGGTTAATTGCAGGAAATCTAAACAGTGCTAAGTGTGCAAGCTGAGAGCATAAAGTTATTTTAAAAGAAGAAAGCAATGGTTATTACCAACAGGCCCTTGTTATCCATTTCAGATGGCTTTTTGGCAAGCAATTAACAAAGCTCCTACTTCCTCTCCACTGAGGAGCCGCACTGTTATGGGGCTGGTGGTGAAGGAACTGAAAGGTCCTCGTCTCCATAGGCCCAGAGGCAGAGACCCTTGATTTACTACCCTGGCAATTCCTTTATAGTCACAAAGTGGTGGAATTCAGACAAATCCCCAGCCACCATTAGATCAAACACTAAGGCGACCACCAGGCACAGGCTCCCTGGACACGCTTTATCCTGGGCAGCCTTCGTAAACAAATTCGGTCTGAGATTGAGTGATTTCATCAGCTTCTTTAGTAGAGTGAATTTTCTGAAATCATTCTTGTTTTAAAGAATTAGTTTCAATAAGTCCGTGAACCTGCCTAAAGAGAGAGTTGGCCAAAACTCTTTCTCTCCTTTGTCATTGTTGCAAAAACAGCGCTATCTCTCTGCTGAGCATTTACCTGCCTTGTTTAGAGTTTATGGACAGGTGTATGTCCTCACCTCCTTGGCAGAAACCATTTTGTTTTATTCTCTGGAGTAATTCCCCGCTCTCTCCTCTCTGCATCCTTTAAATGTGCTCAATAATGATTCATTGAAGTGAGTTTACCCACCCAGCTTTAGGGGCCAATTCAAACATAAAACTAGGGGTTTAAATATTTATACACATGGGGAATGTGAAAGAAATCATGAGGTTTTTTTTAACTGTGGTGTTTTTCCTATAAATTCTTACAATCAAACTTACTTCTACACCAAAGACTGTTTCTGAGGCTACATCTGAAATAGATCAATTTCCGCTCCTTCTACCTGCCCAGTTTTCCTCCAAAGAAGACGCCAGGCCAGGTGGAAGGACCCAAACCAAAGTCACTGGACAGGAACAGATGCCAAAGGGCCAGGGGCACATGTGGAAATCACCTTCCCACTTCATGAATGAGGACAAAGAAGCCTAGAGGGCCATACAGAGACCTACAGGGAGATGCAGGACTGGAATCCAGAACTCTGGGTTCTTCGTCCAAATCTCAGGTCCCCCCAGATTTTGCTCCACAGCGGAGGAGTGTGCTAAGTGGGGACGTGGTGAACAGGAATAGCTCAATAATGTCATCTGAACAAACGGAAGCCAGGCTTGGCAAAACTTGGTCTCAACTCTACACCAAAGTCAGGGGCTTAGTGAGCCAGCAGTTTTCTGAAAGATCAAAGGCAAGTGATGCTGATGAATGGAAAAGAAAGCCTTAGCTCCCCCATCCTGACCTTGACCATAACATGGTCAAAACCATGTGGTACTGTAAAGGGTAGAATTTGGAACCATGAAGATGAGTTTGGATCCTGGGTCTATCTTCTTTACTCGTGGGCAAGTTTGTTAACAGATCTACAACCATCTATAAAACTAGGATAATAAGGACCACCTCTTGAGGAGAACAGTAAATCAGAGAGAAGAATGGATGGTGGGGCCTGCAGTCATTCAGAACAGGAACTATCCAGAGACAGGAACACACTCAGCCCTATTCGCCTCTGCCTCTTGTCGGTTGGTTTCTGAGTGTCCAGAACAGGGTGTTTCACCCATTTCTGACATAGGTGGGTCTTTAAGAAGGCTTGAGGCATGAACATATGAAAAATAATTAATCCTTAGTGACGGAATTTCTATAGGGAGAAGTTACTCTCATTCACATTCTATTCCACAAAGAAAAATTGTCTATCGAAAAACAGGGTTAAAAAAAAATGTGCTCAGTAACGATTCATTGAAGTGAGTTTATCCACCCAGAAAAACAGGGCTGTGTGCCATGCTGGGGAAGGGTCCTCAAAGGTAGCCTCCCTGTCACCACCACCCCTAGCTGTGACCTCCCTTGTCCCTGCCCCACCCACATACAGAAGGAGCTGCAGAGAGGGGCAAAGGAGGAACTTACCAAGAAGAGCGTTGTGGCCATTGTCATCTGGCAAGAACCGCTTGTCAACGGCACACACCAAGAGATGGTCCGGCAGGCTAGGGGACTTGGCCCCCACGAGGAGAAAGCCCGCAGGGACTTCGATGGGCTCATTGGCAATGGAGACAAGGCGCAGGTCCTTCCCAGCCTGGCAGAACCCTAGGAGGGGTGGACAGGGCTCAGACCGAACCCAGGGCTTCCCAGAACTGGGGGTCATGGGGGAAAAGGGAGGAAGCACTCTGGGTCTGGTTAGAAGCAACCCTTACTTCTTGGTGTGATGGACCTCAGAATTAATTCTGAGAGATAAAACTACATTCAGAGTGATTCATGGCACTAATCACACATTAATTATTTGTCTGACACTCAGTGTCACTACATAATTTACACTGATGTGCAAATGAAGTTCAACAGGAAAAAATTCCAGCAAATTCAGATGGGAAAATCCATAAGAAATTGTGAGTCATTTGATATTTTTTACATGCTGCATTTTACATGGATGAGAAACAGGCCAACATTAAAAAAGAGTACCATATGTTCTCACTCATAAGTGGACCTTGAACAATGATAATACTATAAGAAAGGGATTGGCAGTAGTGGGAAACTGCCAGGGGAGAGGGGATGGGATTGGCAGTTGAGAGAAACTGCTAGGGGAGGGAGAGGCATACCTCATCAACAAGGGTACCTGCATAGTCAGTGTTTATATACCTAACCCTGAATTGTACCCTACATCTTTATAACAACAACAACAAAAAAAAACGAGGGAGGAGGCCAGGTGCAGTGGCTCAAGCCTGTAATCCCAGCACTTTGGGAGGGCGAGGTAAGAGGACTGTCTGAGTCCTGGAGCTCAAGACCAACCTGGGCAACATGGTGAGACTTCATCTCTACAATAAGATTTTAAAAAATAGCCGGGCTCGGTGGCTCAGCCTGCAATCCCGCACCTTTGGAAGGCTGAGGTGAGTGGATTGCCTGAGCCCGCGGGTTCGAGACCCGCCTGGGCAGCGAGACCTCATCTCTACAATAAATCAAAAAATCAGCCGGACGTGGTAGCGCATGCCTGTAATTCTGTCTACTCGGAAGGCTGAGGCGGAAGGATTGCCGGAGCCCAGCAGGTGGAGGCTGCGGTTGCCCGGGAGCGGCCACTGCACTCCAGTCTGGGCGACAGAGTGATACTCCAACTCAAAAGAAAAAAAAAAGATTTAAAAAATTAGCCAGGTTTGTTAGCACATGCCTATAGTTCTGGCTACTTGGAAGGCTGAGGTGGAAGGATCACTGGAGCCCAGCAGGTCGGCACTGGGGTGGCCGTGAGTGTGCCACTGCACTCCAGCCTGGGTGTCAGAGTGAGACTCTGACTCCAAAAATTAAAAAAAAGGAGGGAGGAGAATCTGGTTTCCCTGGGCGGGTGTAGAGGTGGCAGTGAGCTGGCAATCAGGACACAGAAAAGGCTGAGAGAACAGAGAGATCTGCACACTATGCCCTTTTGAACATTTTGTGTTCTAAAGCTTCATTTCCTATTCAAAGACAAGTTTCTGAAAATATCTGGGGGAAAAGGAAGAAGAGGGAAACAGCTGAGATTCCCTTGGATGAGCCCTTTCCAGGGTCTTGTCCCGGGTAAGGGAACACCCAGCCATCCCCTGCTCTTAACTACCAGCTGAGACCAGAGAGCTGAGGGGAGCCCTGAGGAGCCCAGGGTCTTTTCTGCAGAGCTCTGCAGTGCATTAAGAAGGCTGGCCCATGCGTGCCAGGCTTTCCTGTTTACAATGCATTTGCTCCAAGGTCTCCCACATGCCCCTGGGCAGACACAGGGGAAGGCAAAGCCAGGGGGGTCAAGAGGCTGGCAAATATGAGACCAGTGCCACCAAATACCATCCACTGGGCTGAGACAAGCTCTGCAAAGCTCTCATCTCATTACCTGTGGGAAAGTGTCCCTATCCCATTCGAAGACAGGGAAACCGAGTCTAAAAGAGGTTCAATGATTTGCTCAAAGCTGCAGAGAGGTGGGCCAGGATGGGAGACCAGATCTGCGGTGGTTCCCCTGCATTGACTTGGGGATGGTAGGTCAATTCCCTGAGGTAGTGGTCAAGCACCCAAGGGTCCTCTAACTCTCCGACCTGAGTCCCTCCTAGTCCAGCATGGCCCTTGTCTTCTGAAGAGCTGGAGGAAAGTAGTCCATGAACAGTCATGTTGTTTGCTGTATTTATTTGGAAATTCTGTGAAAATCGCTATAGTGAGCACTGGAAAGTTTACCTCTTAATATTTTTTGTTTTAGAGATGGGGTCTTACTATGTTGCCCAGGCTAACCTTGAACTCCCTATAGGCCTTCCCCCCCCCAAAAAAACAAGAGCTCTCATACTATTTATCTCCATATTTTCAGAGTGAAGCCTCAAAAATTACTTTAATTACTCACTGCTTAATTACTCACTCTAGTGCCACCCTGATATGGTGTCAGGACAGATGAACTTACCAACAGTCAGAGAGCCTGTCTGGCTAGTGGGTGACAGAGCCAGGGATTTGACCCAGCCTATCTGAGTGCTGAGTACAAGCTCTCATCATGGGATGAGAAGGTGCTCCCCACCCAGCATCTCAGGGCCTCAGTTCCTCAGCAGCAAAACAGGAGTAACATTACTGACTTTAAGGGGCCCCTGAGACTGTGTGTATCTGCTATTTGCTCAAAACTGCAGTGAGGTGGGCCAGGATAGGAGGCCAGGCTGCCTCCCAGGCCTGCAGTGGTTCCCCTGCATCAACTTGGGGAAAGTAGGCCAATTCCCTGAGGTAGTGGTCAAGCACCCAGATATCCTCTAACGCTATGAGAGTACGGAGAAGTGTGAAAGATGAATCTCCTTATCTCATCAATTCTGACTTGAATGTGCTGCGCAAGCCACCCTGAGTAGGGAAAATGTCTAGTTTTCAAACAACCAACATAGAATAATGAATTCTGGGCTCCCAAGTCGCTGGTAAAGTTGAGGCTGTCCAAGGAGTGGCCAAGAAGTTATGATTCTGCCTTTGCGTACTGCAGTGTGATTTCTCTGGAGCTGCTGGGGCGGGGGCGGGGGTGGGGGCGGCAGGCCAGGCCACCCCCTGCTGGGGGCCCTGGACACAGCGCACACTTCAGGGGTACAGGATGGGCAAAGAGGACCTCTGCAGCACACAGCCACAGGCCTGGGCACCGGCCCGGCTGCAGGCTTCAGGCACCAGAGTGGGCACTGCCTGAGTAGGCTGGCAGAGGCTCACCGTCCACGGTGCAGCAACCTTCCGGTGGAGGGTGCAGCTGGTAAGCATTTGGGGGACTGCTCGGTTCCAACCCTCCTTCTCCCTCTTCTTCCTCTTCTTCATTGTCCGCTCGGCTACCACCTAGATGTGGGAAAAAAGAATGATGAGGACAGCTGCCATCGGTCCTTTGAGCTTCCTCGAGGGTTTTTCTCCTACCTGGTCCCAGACTCGACACAGGCACAGGACCTATGGAACCAATCCAGAATGAGTCCCACTCATAATTAATAAGCATCAGCAAGTCTCAGCTAGTTAGGAATGAATGAGTCCTCACAAACACACTGTAAGTGGGCATTACTGTCTCTCTTCAGTGGAAGGAAAAGCCAAGGCTCATTTGGGTTGCATGACTCGCTCAAAGTCACATTGCAAATAGTCAGGCCCAGCTTCAAATTCAGGTTCACTTCTCTTCCACCATATGTATGTAAGATGTATATAATTGGTTGATAGGGACTGAGCACAATGTCTATGCAGAGTGGGCACTCCAAAACTATTTGTGTGGGAGGTACCATGGTGTAATATTAGCCCATTTTACAAATAAGGAGACAGACTCAGAGAGAGCCAATAGCTCTTCAGCTAACTGCTAAGTAGCACAGCCTGCTTGTTCCCAGCCATGACTGATGCCTACGCTGATGTTCTTGCCACTAAACTGCACTGCTTAGTTTAGGAGACAAATTGTGAGTAGTATGAGCTGCCTTGACACAGCCTAAGAGAGCTGTTCAACTGTCCATTATTCATTCCCAGGAAAGAATACACACCCAAATACAAACACCCAAAATTGTCTTACACACACACACACACAAACACACACACACACACACACACACACACACACACACAACCATTCCAGAACAGGGCCAGACATGTTATGGTTTTAGGAAACTTTTTTAAGCGAAACAGTGTCTCAGAAGAAATGGCAAACATGGAACTGGTCAGGAGAGCCCGGATTTGGCCAGGGAAACCCCACCACTCCCCACCACTCCTCAGGCGTGCACTCTGTCACTGCAGGGAAAGGCGCCTCCTATCATCATCCCACAGAGACTCAGTTCCTGGAGGGCAGGGCCTCTATCCACACTCACCTCTATTCCCGGTACCCAGCAAAGTAGCTGTCTAAGTAGGACTGTGCACTGGGCAGCCCAGCTGCGTTAGGCACAGAGTCGTATCTTATTCACCCAGCACTGCTGGGAAAGCAGGATTTCAAGGCTGTTCAAGTTTAATCCTGCCAACGTCTCTTAACTTGGACATTTTGGGTACAAATCCTTCTCAACTTGTCAATCTTTAAATGTCATTTAATAAACAGCATACAGTTTTCTTCAGGAAACAGTCATTATGAACATCTTTAAATGTACTGGGCTAAGGTATGGTCATTTCTCTGTTCCTTGGTTTAGTATTGGTTTCTTTGTTGTCATATCTCAAACTCTCATTTAACTTGGCTCTAACACTCTTCATCCATCCAGTGGGCTAAGTGGTTTTAGGTTCATAATGACATAGTGTGCCGTAGAAAGAGATTAGACTGGGAACCAGGGAACTCAAGTTTCAGTACTTGGGTTGGTCACTACCTGTGTGGCCACAGGAAAGTTACTTAACCTCCCTGTGCACCTAATCTTACATCTTTAAAATGAGGTAGTTAATGCAGATAAATCCTAAGGTCACTCAGAGTTCTGATGGTCTATGTGGGAAAATATGACCCTCAGAGTCACACAGAATGTTCCAGATGCGATTTAAACAGTACAGCGTGCTGGGAACATATTGCCTCATAATGACTACTATTTTCAAGGGGCCGGTAGGACAAGAGGTAGAGAAAGCTGAACATTTCCAACAGGTGGGGACCCTGATTGTGGGACAGTCACATCAGGAAGTGAGGTGAGAATTCCTGATATCTCTGTCTTTCTGGGTCTACAACACACAGCAGTGCTGGGAAGACTGTAAAGAGATAACCTGGGGGAGGGGAGAAAGAATAAATTCTTGAAGCCTCCTTCTGAGTTTTCTTCCTGCCATTAAATGCCGGCACAAAGTGGTATTAGCAGAAGGCAGAAAGAGTCACGCCCAGACCCCAGGCGCCAGTAACAGTTCACAGAACTGTGTCTGAGCCAGTACCAATTATCAGAAGGAAAGACAGAAAATCCCAGGAAGACTAAAAGTAGCAGCCCCCAGAGCCCGCACCCTCAGAGCTGAGGGCAAACACAGGAATGTCTGCACGCCATTCTGCTAAGCCGCCAAGAACAGGAATTTGGACTCTCAGAAGGAATGAAAGAGGAGGGTCTTAAGCCTCAGAAAGTCAAAGAAAGAGCTCAAAATCCAATCAGTAAGAAAGCAGGATTAAAGGTCAAAGGTCTATCAGACATTCCAGGCCTGCGATGGGGAGATCAGTCAGCAGCAAGCGTGAGGAGACATTCCTGGCCAGGAGAGACTAAACCAGACGTGTTTACCAAGGTCTCCTGGCAGGATGAGAGCTCTAAAATGGCATTAGACAAAACCAACTGGATTGGGAGCTTAGCACCGTAACAATGAAGCACAGGAACTCAGAGACCCTGAAGAGCCACTTTACTCCAAGGAGTGAGAGCCTTTTCATTTTGCTGTTTACTATTCAACCTTGTTTTCTTTTCCTGAAATGAAACTATATGACATTCTGAGTGGATGAGATTACAGGGATTTATCTACATCCTGTTTAATTAATAAAAACGTATTTCCAAATACGTTTTGGAGAGTGGTGTTTGTTTTGTTGGTCTTTCTTTAAATTAAAAAAAAAAATCAATAATGTGTGAAAGGTTTTTTTCCCCAAAAGGAAGTGGTATGTAAGAGCCCTAATTTAAAGAACAAAGTAATAAGGCCCCTGCTAAATCCCCCTCACAAATACATAAAATGCTAACAGATCCAAGGGGTGTTTAGTATACCAGCACCTCGGCCATAAAAATTATCTTTCATGTTATTGTCTGAGGAAGGCCACCAAGATAAGAGACCCCGACAGAGAGACCGACAGACAAAACAAGATGTGACCTGGACAAGCCCATCTGTGCCAAGTTTTATGATGCAGAAAGCAGGGGCTCGAGCTGAGTGCTTGGTTTATAGTGACATTTAGCTAACTGAAAAGAGTCTCTCCCTTCCCACCATCCCCTTGTTTTCCTGCACTAGAAAAACCAAAGTTCAGAGGATTTCTGTCTTCTGTTTGCTGTTTGCAAATGGGGAATCAGAGAGGGCTTGTTCCGGTTTTCATAACCAGGGGAAGACTGCACAAGCCTGCCTACAGCTGGCAGCATACAGCATGGGAGGAAAGAAAGGGCTAAGCCTCAGAGCTGTCTCTGGGGAAAGCCACACATTCAACCGCAGATACGAGAGTCCTGAGGAGGCAGAATGTTAGAGACACAGCCTCCCAGTTAGAGGTGGGCAGAGGTCGTCTATCCAGAACTTTAACAGGAGGAAAAGCTGATTAGCAATCCTCAAAGGGCTTTCTACTTCCCTCTCTCCCCATGTGGGCAGCCCTGCGGCTCCTGAAGCACTTGTCTATCCCCTTTTTATCTCAGAGCTGCCAGTGCTAAGGATGCAACTCTACTACCCAGTCACTCCCCCTAAACTGTGAGCAAACAATCTTCCATCTTCCCAAATCATGGGATTCAATGACAGACTTGTGGAGGTGAAAGCACTTGGCAGATTTTAAGGTTCCATTCAAATGTGCTACATCATTATTATCATTACTATTACTAATTTATCATTCATAACAAGGCTTGTCAATGCTGTTGGAAGTTAAGGATGATCACATAATTAATACATATTCTGCAAAAGTCTTTCAATTGGCCAAAACTCAGTCTATAAAATACTCTCCAGGTATTTCTCAACACCCTACAATGCCACAGTCATGTTTCCTATGCCAGAAAACATTGACACTTTTGATGTGAATACCAGAGAATTCTTGGTTTTCCTACTTGGTGGCTTTGATGACAGTGAAGTTTCTCTCAGACCCAGACCCAGGTCTTCCAGATTTTTAGAAGGGTCATTTGCAGGATTAGCTTGGTAAGGATGTTTTAAACATTGACACAGGAATGCCTCCCTGCTAGAATAAGGATCAGACTTCACATCATCTCAAAGTGGGGCCCTTGAAGACAAGTACTCCATGGCTCATTTTTCTTTAGGGGCAACTCTATCCAGCCCACCATCCCCACACACAGTCACACAGACACACATATGTACTCACATATACATGTGCGCACACACACACACACACACACACACACACACACCAAGACCACTGCAGCACAAAATCTGGCACACAATGTTTTCGTGTTTTAGTTCATTTTTGTTTAAAACCATGGCCCCTTTTCACCTTGATAGCTAAGTGATGTCTGCAGGTAACTTCAAGTCAAAGACATAGGCTTACAAAAAGAACTTCCATAACAGTAGTTGTCTCATGCTATGGATTGCTGAGGAGTTACTTTTGACATGAAAATACAGCTCCAAAAACACAACCATCTAACTCTGTTTTTGTTTTTTGAGTCAGAGTGTCACTCTGTCACCCAGGCTGGACAGCAGTGGCAGGATCACGGCTCACCACAGGCTCAACCTCCTGGGCTCAGGTGACCCTTCAAGTTGTTGGGACTACAGGCACACACCACTATGCCTGAGTAATTATTCTCCAAATAATTAAGTAAGCCCTAAAGTCATCCCCATGCCTGAAGACAATTTGTTTATTCTTGGCACATGTTAAATTCATTAGGGTTTGCGCTTGGTTTTTAAAAGTTTCTAGAGTGCTCTTGTACCTGCTATCACAAAGAGAAACTGCCATGACTACTTTGCAGAGACAAGGCCAGGAGTCACAGGACAAACAAAAAATATATAACTGAGAGTCAAATGCATGTTAAAATTTCTTGCTTATCCAAGTAAAAATAGCAAACCTTCTAATAAGCATATAAGTAACAACCGATTCAAGATAACGCACTGCTTCCTTTCTCCTACTGATTCAATTATCATTTTGATCCTTACACCTTTATGGCTGAAACTTATTTTAATTTTAGCCAAGTAAGAACTTGTGTGCATCTTTCTTTTTTGAATCCTTCTTTTCTGCTAGACCCGACATTTTCTACAGAGAACAGAAGAGGAAAGAGTTTCGAGTTCTGTTGCTCACGTTAACCACACGCAACAAAAGAGACACAAATAAAAGTCCATGCACATCTCCTACCCTCTAGAGAGGAAAGCTGCTGCTCGGCTTCCAGGTACAGCTGGGAGAAGATGGGCCTGGGCACCAGGTTGTTGGAGCGCAGGGAGGCCTCGATGGAGTTGTGTAAGACCTCTTCAAAACGTGTTGTCTTCAGCTGTCCAGCGTAAGAATTTCCCATCTTCAAAAAACAGGAGAGAGCCTTCTGTTTAAAATGGCACTGCAGTTTCCATGGGAGAGACTGACTCCACACACAAAACCCCACGTAGAAGGTCAAAGAGCTGCCAGGAGGAAGGGCTGTGCAGCCTCCGTTCAGCAAAGACGGGCGACGGCAGCTGTCCTCGGCTGCAGCTACTGCAGGGCAATTACAGGAAGTTATATAAGTAACAGCTTTCTCTCATTTAGCACTCAGCAGAGCCCGACACCTTTTAGAATATTTCACTGGAAATTGCCTCTGAGCCATCCACACATTTGCCAAGACTTCCACTTTTCCCAGAGATGTAATCCTGCCCCCGGAGAGTTCCTAGACCAATGACGTTTCATTTTCCATGATCTGCAGACGAATGGCCCTTCGACACCTTATGAACGTGATGACCACTGAGAAATCCAATCTCTAGACTTTTGGATTACAGGGGTCAGCCTCCCCCCATCTTCTCAGAAGGCAGGTTAGCAGATTTTTTTTATCCTTGCCTTTTCTGGTAAAAGGCTGATTATTAACATTCTTCCTTTAAAATGTTTTTTAGTCTATTACATGTTTCCATTATACAAAGAACACAGAATTACATCTGGAAATTACAGAAGAGTGGGAAAATAAGAAGAAAAGCACCAATACTTCTATCCCCCAAGAGAACCACGGAGACTTTTCTCCTGTAGCAGCTTGAGATATAACTTACATACCATACTACATAAAGTATACATTCAATGGTTCTTAGTATATCTGCAGTACAACTATCATATAATCAATTTTCAAACCCTTTCATCACTCCCAAAAGAAACCCCATAGCCATAATTCCCCAACTTCCCAACACCTCAGGCTAGAGACAACATCTAATTTATTTTCTGTCTCTATAGATTTGCCTGTTCTAATCATTCCATATGAATGGAATCATTCAAATATGAAGTGTTTTGTGACTGGCTTTTTGCACATAACACGTTTCCACAGTTCATTTGTGTTTAGCAAGAATCAGTACTTCATTCCCACTGTGATATTTTGATGCAGGGGTCCCCATCCCCTAGGCTGTGGACTGGTACCAGTTTGTGGCCTGTTAGGAACCAGGCTGCATAACAGGAGGTGAGCAGCAGGGAATGGAGCTCTGCGTTCTATCAGATCAGCAGCGGCATTAGATTCTCATAGGAGAGCGAACCTATTGTTGAGTGCACATGCGCGGGATCTAGGTAGCACACTCCTTATGAGAATCTAATACCTGATGATTCCCCTCCCCACTGCATCCATGAAAAAATTGTGGCCTTGAAACTGGTCCCTGATACCAAAAAGGTTGAGGACTGGTGTTTTGATGGATTATTTACAGACTTAATTCTCTTCAGATCTCATGGGTGAGAAGGGATATGAAATTGTAATCACATAATTATAATCATACTATCATACAATTTTTATTATTTTTTCTTTTTAAAATTTATCTTGTTTTAAAGATGTGGAGTACAATTCAGGATTAGGTATACAAGAGGTCATCGTACAGGTAAAATTTGGGTCTCCTGTCGGTCCCCACTTGGCCTGGTTTGAGATCAGGTACCCTTATTAATTTATGTATGATTTTTCACTTGACATAAGCATTTCACTTAACACTCTCACAAGTGCTTTTGAAACCATTTTAATAGTTACATAATATTCCACTGAATGAAAATGCTGATATTCACTCAGACATTTCATTCTGATCAGATATATGGTTAAATGTCTATTTTTAGTCCTTCTCCAGGGCAAGTATATAAATATAAATATATATATACATATATATATGTTCCTAATATTTATTTTTCATTTTATTAAACTTAGATCTTTGCTTATATTTCCGTTTTCTTTTGGTTTAATTTATTGCATCTTTTCTCAACTTTTAAAAATACTTATTTTTATTATCAACTTTATTTTTCATCTTACTCTTTTAAAGACATTTAAGGTTACACATTATTCTCTGGGCACATTTTTTGCTATGGTATCTAGGCTGAGTATAAAGTGTTCCCTTTTTCAGTTCTTTCTAGACAGTTATGATCTCAATTTTGATTCCCCCTTGAAGTCAACAATTATCTAGGAGTGTGTGTTTAATTTCTAAATAGTCAAAACTTGGGCAGGAGGCAGGGGACAAGGTCAACTTCTTATTATTTGTTTCTACTTTTTGTTGGAATATAATAAAGACCATAGTCTTTATAAGCTCCAATTTTTAAACTTGTTAAGGGCTTCTTTTTGCCATATACATGCTGGAGTTTTACAGATATAACAGATATGAGAAAAGAGATGATGCATAAACATCCTCCAACAGATGAAAGAAGAAGATAGGTAAGATTAGTCAATTATTATATTTTCTTGTACATCTCTTGTATTTTTTTAAAAAAGTAGCATTTGACCTACAAAAAGGTACCCTGCACTGAAAAATAACCACGGGACAGTAGTTTTCTGCCTTCATCTTACAATGACTGCACACATACACTAGCTATGCAACTGTGGCTTAAAATCTCATGCATCAGTTTGACTGAAGACTACATTCCCCTAATCCTTGTGCTGTTGGTGGCAGAGCATTTCCAAGGTGTCATCCTTGTGCCCTGAAGGAGCTCTGGTTTCCCTCCTGCGGGTAAGATGAACTGGTGTGGCCACGTTTGTTTTCTGCCCCTTTTGTAAGGAAGATTCAGCCTTTCCTCTTCCAACTACAAGTAAAGGGAAACCATCAAACACTTCCTGCTTGTGGCAATCATTTCTGACCACACGGCCCCTTGGTCAGCCTCTGCTTACTGCCCAGGGAAAAGAGCTGTTGGGAGGATTGCTTCAGGAATTAGCCCCAACAAAAAGAAAGTGCTCCTGAAAGAGAGAGGTCAGCAGCCAGTCGGAAGAGGCACCAGGGCCCTCTAGTCTGCCTTTTTTCTTGATCTGTTGCAGACTTCAGTACATGACTGAGGGCTTACTAGCCACATGTGGGGACACTTACATTATTTTCAGCTCAGGGTGGTGTACCTAAAGCTGCCACCAATTAATGACATCACAAATGACTCCTATTTCGATAACATCTTTGTCTAAAGAGCTGAAGGCACACAGGAAAAAGCTTAAGTTGGACTCATTTTACACGGAGCCCTTGCAGAATCATGCCTTATGACCAAAAGAACACAGTCAGGGCATCCAGACTCTCCGGCCCAAGGTCCTGTTCAGCTCAGACGACACTGAATAGTACCCACAGGACTCCATCAGTGACTAATGTGGATGAAGCAACTTGGGGGAAGAAGGAAAATGATTCATGGTCCAGGCCCTGTGTACAAGGTACTAAAAGTGTTTCTTACTTAACACGCATGGTAGCCATGGGAGGGGTATTATGAAACCCATGATAAGTTACACATGATAAGTTTACACATGATAAGTTTGAGTCTTAGAGCTATATCACCTGAAGAAACTCTTGTTCAAAGAAAAGAAACAGCATGGGAGGAAGTAGGAGAGGTATAAAAGACCGTGACATAGTGAAGTTTTCACACTCAAAAAATGGAAACTTTATTTAATGCCACATTTGAAAGTATAACAATACGTACAAACTGATAAATAAGAATGAGGAAGAAGCGCTGAAACAGTATTCAAAGCTGTGGTCCTTTTAATCATTCCCTGTTGGACTACAACCAAGTAATATGGAGACTCTCTCAATATCACAGCAGTGCTCTATCTTACAAACAGGGCCTGACTGTGAAGACACACCTGCTAGGTGAGGAAACTTCACTCCAAGGAGGGCCAGAGCAGGTCTGCCATGGAGGCATACTTGGAGCTCTTTGGCCAGTAAGAATCTCACACTTGACCCGTGGGGAACTCAAGACCCAGAGAAGAGCCTAGTTCAAGGCCAAACGCTAAAGCTTAAATGCTCCCAAATGCCTCAGGAAATGAAGACAATATCTATGAAAAGTTTCCTTGGACTGGTCCTTTCTTCTCTTCCCTGTCCTGGTCCTGACCACTCACTCCCTGTCCAAGGTCTCTTTGCTAAACTCCTACGGCAGTTATTCGAGTCTGCCTCCAGGATTTCTCCCACACCCTGACACATCGTCTCCACTGCCTGTATTCCAAGGCCTGGACCAGTTCCTCTCAATGCTGTTGCGTGGTGTTCTTCAACGGCAGAATCTGAAGCAGTGACCATCCGAGAAGAGATGACAATCAAACCACAGCCTTCATCTTAGTGTACAAAAGTCTGGCTGTGATAGACTGTAAAGAGCATGTGTGACTCAGAGCAAAGTACTTTTATTCAGTGGGCCTCGGTGTTCCCATCTATAAAATTAGCACTTAGAAGGGCTGATTGTTCATTACAGAAAGTAAGAAAGACAGAGTATGTGAAAGTGCCTACCATAGTGCACAGTACTCAGGGCATGATTGTTAATTTCTAGCTAAATCTGAGCATTCACGTGAAAAGATAAAGAACTTCAAATCATAAATGACAAGTAAAAAGTACTATCATCCATAAGTGCTACAACTTAAGAAGGAAGAGAAATCCGTGAAAACTTGGGTAACCAAAGGGGCTAGTACTTGAAGTGAGCCAGAAAGGATGAGTATGATATTTTTGGCAAAAATGTGAGAGGAACATTCAAGAAAGAGGAAAGTGCAAAAGCATGAAAACTCCAAGGGAATATACATGCTCTAGAAAACGAAGTAAGTAGCAAATGGTTTACAAGACAACATAGTGACAGAATAACAAAAACAAACTTGAGGGTAAATATTAGACATTGTCTTAAATAGGCAACAGATAGTCCCTGGAACTTCAGAGCTGGGAATTTATGATGATAAAGGTAATGTTTTAGGCAGGTCAGTTAGACAGAGATGTTGGGGATAAAATTGGAAGGATAACCTGGAGGCAGAAGGCCTGGTAGACACTCTTTCAGTGTGATCTTTGACATCTGCTTGTTTTTAAGAGTAAGGCACAAAAAGTTGCTTGAAACCTCCATACATTGATATGCAGCTGTTTGACTGGTAGACGTTACAGGAGGTAGCCAGATGTGGGTCTATCTCACCAATCAACCCCAAATATAGCTCACACCAGCTCAAATCCCAAAATGTTACTTTAATTCCACTGATCCATCTGACCCAAAATGTGACTAGACTTGGCCAGATGTAGCAGACCAATCCAGGTGAGTTTGGAGTCACAAAAGCAAGCATTTCAACACACTTTGAATGGCTGAGACATCTGATCCAAGCCATTCTCTTCCCATGGCACTTGTAGTCAAACTGTGTCATTTAGAGGACTCAAGTAGAATGACAAGTAATCTTTAGGTTGAGTTGAATTTCAGATAGCATAAGTGCAGAGCAGAAATTTCAAGGAAGATAAAAAAATACTGGAGGTGGGGACAAAGGTGAGGCGGCTCCAGGTGAAATGGGACAGATGGAATACACACATTATCTCTACTCCCTCCAAAACCACACCAAAAGTATGAAGAAAATGCATAGGTATAAAAACACACAAAGACAAAGAGACAGGAGAGAAAATTATAGCAGACAAGATACGCCAACAATATGTAGAGAAGATCTGAAACAAAGAAGTAGGGCCAGACTTGGAGTCAGAACTAAAGCCCTTCCTGAATTTGGTGAGGTATCCTGAGAAGCAAACTGATTCATATCCATAGCAGAACCCAGAAAAGGTTTAGGTTCAAGGCAACAAAGTGAAAAGTGAAGCTGAAGAATGAGGAGACTCCCACCCCTTCCCTCAGGAACTCCTTCCCTGTCTCTGCAAAAGCCTGGAGGTTTATTCAAGACAAATTAAACCAAAGAGAATTTGGATTCTAGAATACCACTGACAACAGGTGTCAGATGCAGGACTGAAAACAGGGGAATTGATTCAAAGTCTATACAATGAATGATAAAATGCCTCTTTCTCCCATTCTTTTTCTCCCATTTGGCTCTGTCAAAATGTAGTCCAGCTTAAGGATGGGCAGATATTGAAAACTAGGGGTACTCCCAATGTAAGAAATCCACATCTAATCACCTTCTATGAGGTTCACCACTCAACCAGCTGCACCACTGCACACCACTTTTAAGCAACTTTCTGTACCAGATTCTTAAAAACAAGTAGATATCCAAAAGTTATCAGCATCACAAGGCTCTTGAGAAAATCCGTTAACATAAAATGTGGAGACTAAAAGAAACAAAGAGATAAAAGAGCAAACAAAAACTACAAAGGAAACACATCCACCACAATTAGCATTTTGAGGGATAATGTATCCACAAAATAGGAACAGAATGCTATAAAAAGTAAACACGCAGAAAACAAGAAAGAACTCTTATAAACTGTTTAAATGATAACAGAAATTTAAACTTTAGTAGAAGGGCTAGAAAGCAAAGTTGAAGATAAAGAAACGAGGGATAGAACATAGAAGAAAGTTGGAATTATTTTGCTGTTGCACAATAAAACAATTATAAGTTTAAGGTGGCCAGGCTCGGTGGCTCAGCCTGTAATCCCAGCACTTTGGGAGGCTGAGGTGAGTGGATTACCTGAGCCCGCAGGTTCAAGACCCGCCTGGGCAACTTGACAAGACCTCATCTCTACAATAAATCAAAAAAAATTAGCCAGGCGTGGTAGCGTGCGCATGTAGTTCCAGCTACTTGGAAGGTTGAGGTGGAAGGATCACCAGAGCCCAGCAGGTTGAGGCTGCCGTGGCCGGAAGCAGCCACTGCACTCCAGTCTGAGTGATAGAGTGAGACTCCAACTCAAAAAAAAAACAAGTTTAAGCTAATTTTTTTTAGTAGTTGTCAATGTCCTTTTCCTGTCATATTTCCAAAACAAGAAAAAAATAGCTATTCTTGGCCACAGTTACTCTGAAATATTTCATTAATGTGGCTTATATTATTTGTACATTCTTTTTTTTTTCCTCTTAAAGAAGGGGTATTAAGATGTCAACTAGAAAAGGATTTAATAGACACCAAATACCCACAAAGGGAAAATATTTTTACGTTTTCTTTTAATGACTTTATTATACTACCATGTTAGAAAATGAATTGTTTTTATTGGGGGGGGTGGGGGAGACAATTGAAGATCAGTCCATGAGGAACAGAAGAAATTCCAGCAAGGGAAAACAAAGAAAAAAGAAGGAATTATATTCCCAAAGAAATCATTTAGACAATTTCCCAGAACTGAAAGACATAATTTCTAGTTAAAGGATCCATTAAGTGCCCAGCACAATAAATGAAAAGTGATATACATCAAGGCACATTATGTGAAATTTTAGAACACTAGGGATAAAGAGAGGTAGGCCCTAGAAACTTTCAGAAAGAAAAAGCAGCTCACATCTGAGTGCTTAACATAATCAGAATGACTTTAATTTCTCAACAGCAATACTAGACACAGCAATACTAGACACTAGGAAATGATGAAATAATGTTCTCAAAATTCTGAAGGAAAACTATTTCCTACCCAGAATTCTATACCCAACCAAAATAACAATCTAAAGTGAAAGTAGAGTAAAATCATTTTCAGAAACACAGGATCGCTAAAAAATGTATCTTCCAAGTTCACGTTCTCAAAAGCTACTAGGGAATAAACTGGCAAATGTAAAGCCCTGGGGCCAGGATAGAGGAATCCTGCAGAGGAGAGAGGTAAAGGGGATTTGCAAGGTGACAATGGAAATAACCAAGCCGTCCACACTGAAGCAGGGGACAGAGACTCCAGGATGGAGTTTTCCAAGGAGAAAACAAGGCTACAGATTTGATTATCTGATGTGTCCTATTATATTGCAGGGAGTTTGACAAGTTCTATTAGAATATGGGGATGAATTATTGATAGGTTCAAAAAATTTTAAGTCAACAACAAAAAAGAGAGTTAGTTGCTACAGGAGAAGATGAACAAAAATGGACAATTTGGTTATAGCACACTTTAAGTCTATGTTGAGTGCTGATTCAAAGTTCTGATCCAAGTATTTTGGAAAAAATGGGACAAGGGAAGGGGCATGTGTGTGTGTGTGTGTGTGTGTGTGTGTGTGTGTGTGTGTGTGTGTGTGCATGTGTGTGTCACACATTTGAGTATGCTTGCATGTGTGTGCAAGTGCACACATGGGCTTGGGTATGTTTGCGTGTGTGCACATGGGTGCACATGTGTTTGGGTGTGTGTATTGAGAGTGTGTTTTGGGGGTTGGTGGAAAGAGGTGCAAGAAAGTTAAATTCTCACATTCCACAGTAAGAATGAGATGACTGTCTAAAAACAAACAAGAAATTGCAGCACAAGTTATTTAAAAATGAAGAGGTAAATGCCAGAAGTGAAAAAAAAGGAAAGAGTTAAAAAATAGCTGCCTCTAGGAAGCAGGAATTGAGGTGGAAATAGGTTTTTCACTTTCATTTCTCATTTTAAAGCTTATAATATTACTTGTCTTTTTTGGTTATGTATATATTTATATTTATATTTATATTTATTTATTTTATTTTTTTATTTTCTTGAGTTGGAGTCTCACTCTGTCGCCCAGACTGGAGTGCAGTGGCCGCTCCCGGCCACTGCAGCCTCGCCTGCTGGGCTCTGGCGATCCTTCCGCCTCAGCCTCCCAAGTAGCTGGAACTAGAGGCTCGGCTAATTTTTTGATTTATTGTAGAGATGAGGTCTCGCCAAGTTGCCCAGGCGGGTCTCGAACCCGCAGGCTCAGGCAATCCACTCACCTTGGCCTCCCAAAGCGTGGGATTACAGGCTGAGCCACCGAGCCTGGCTATTTTTAAAGGAAAATTATGCTTATAAAATAAATGAAATGCAGGCATAAAAATAAACAGACATTATATGTACAATATATCCGTGGAAGAGAAACTGAGGATCATGGTAGACTATAGACTAATATCAAAGGAGGGGCAACCTGGTAAGCATTTCCACAGGAATTACCTAATTTAAGCCTTGCAACAACCCTATCTCATAGTTATTTCTCTCCCTACTTTTACCCCTATTTCACCTACAAAGGCACTAAGAAAGTAAGCCTTGGAAAGGTTGGACCTGTCTGAAAACACGCAGCTAGTGCCTGTCCTGGAATGAAAAGCCAATCTCCAAAGAATCTCCTCCACGAAAAGGAGTGTTAAGAAGCTTTACACTAGCAGAGTATGAAATTCTCAGACATCTTCATTTTCAGGGTTATACATCTGCATAACCATTAAGATTTAGTGCCTTGTTTCTAGTAGTGTCAGGTCACTTTCTAATTTTACAGAAAGGTACGGCATTCCTCTAAACTTCTCAAGCTGGCCTAAAGAGACCAAGCATGCCTACACATCAAAGATGAACTGAGCGGTCTCTTCATTGTGCTGCGAGCCAAGAAAATCCTGCAATTATTTAGAGAAAAGTCTCTACCTATACTCCTAGAACCACATGACAAAGCTTATATGGTCTCTATTACAGAACTCGTATATTACAGTTTTACATCACAAGTGAGCACATTAAAAAAAAATCAAAACTTCCATTTATATCTATTTTATCCATTCATTATTTTTCAGTATATATTTTATCATGTAAATAATATATACTGTGGTCCATGTATGCAATTTATAAATCAATAAGCAAATATGCTATATACATATATGTTATATATATGACTATATACATAGATATATTTATATATTGAGAGAGAGTTCGAATGGAAAAATAAGAAAATGAATACTTCTTTCTTATTCACTATGTGCCAAGAAATTGTCCCCTAACATCCTAGTGACAAAAGTATTATTAGCTTCATTTTGCAGAAGAAGAGATGGAAATTGGGATGTAAACGCATTAATATCTTCATTATTTTCTTTAGCGATATAAATCCCCAAAACATTTTAAGTAATAATTAGTAGCTACTATTTATCAGGGCTACCTTGTGGAGATATTTTCTTGGTTTGCATTTGTATTTGTATTTCATCTTCATCACAGCCCTAAAATGCAGGTAGCAAGGGTCTCATTTTACACATTAGGAAACTGAGGCTGGGTGACATTAAACTAACTTGTCTAAGGTCACACGTTTGGAGTAATTTTGAATGATGAATGATGGTCCTAAGCATGATAATTTTTGCTTTTAATGAAGCTGGTGACTTCAGAGAGCGAATTATTTTTAAAGTTTTGGGGCTTTTTTGTAATGACGTTCACTTGTTCTGCCACGCTAAAACTTTTAGTTAGAGGACTGCCTGAGATTTTCTTAATGGCACTTTACCAAAAGAGGAGTTGCCATGACGAGACTATAACCCCTCAGCCTCATTTTAAAAGACACATCTTTAGTCAGACAAAGAAAACCAAGAGCATTCTAAGAATGTGACCTGCAGTCATCCACTGCATGGAGGCGGATGGTAGGCCAGCAGAATAAACAAACAGCCAGTACCTCGCTCCCTGAGCCTGCGGGACGCCGGCCTGCCTAGTGTCCACCTGCACCGTTAGCATGACGGACCCTTCCCTGGGGAGAGAAGTAGGAGACTTCTGATTCCAGCCCACTCAAAGAAAAATATTCTTGCCTGGCCTCTCCTTGAAGTGGCAGTCTGCTCCCCTCCCCTCTCCTCCTCTCCTTTAGAACAGAATATCCAAAGGTTCACGCTTTAAGATAGAAAATTCATTTATCTTAAAAGGCTCTCCAACACCTACCGGGGAACTAGCAGAGTTACATGTGCAACTAAAACCTGGGTCCATAATGATGCCTGCTTCTCTCTGAGCTCCTTTGGCTCTGCCTTTTATCAATCAAGCAGTGAGGCACCTCCGCTTAAGCCCACAGCCCCAGTCTGTCAACAACTGTGCTTGAGTTCCCAGAATGAGCTGGAACTCACTTCCTAAGATAACACTCTTCTCCGGGTACTCCTGAGGGCCGCACACTCTTCATTCTGCTGGAAAAACAAAGCCATGACCTCTCTGCTGCAAACTCCTCAGACCCAACTCCTCCCCCAGTGCCACAGAGAGCTGTCAATCAATGTCAGAACAGTCATCAACACCCATTTCCTCATGACATCCTCGGCTCAACGCTGGCATGTACATGGATGTGGCCACTGAGGCCCATGGAAGAGAACACATGGCTCTTTCATGTTCAGTCACAGCGTCCCGTTAGATCAAAACCTGCAGGACTCTCAGAGAGGGCCTGGCAGGGTCCTTCAAGCTGTAAGCTAATAAACCACGCAGTATCATCGGACTTTACTAACTTCACACAATTTTTCAAACTTGGGCCTTGCAATGTGTTCACAGTCTGCCTACAATGGTGGTAAAAACACCTTCTTTGGAATAAGAACACCAGGGGCTTGATTCATGGTTCCGCTTCCTTCAAACTGTGTGCTTTGCCAAGTTACCGAACTTCTCTGAACCTCCATGTCTTCATCTATAAAATGGGGACAATAAGAACCACTTTACACAGTTGTAGTGAGGACTAAATTAACACATGTAAGGCATATCATAGATACTAACAAATTCTAGTTTCCTCTCTAAACTGGAATGAACTGCTCATAATTGTAATTTCTAGATGCTAATTTCTAGAGACTTAATTTAAGTCTTAATCTTGACCTAAGTTGATTAATCTGTTTAATCTTGACTGAATTTTACTCATTATTGAAATAATTAAACGTCTGGCTTCCTTAGAAGTATACCAGTTGAAACATGCCCTCCAAGTGTCTGTCAATCCCCTACTGAAATAGAAGGGCCTTGACAGCAGAGGTTATTCTAGTCTCTTTATTTCCCACGGTACCTGGGATACTGCAAGTCCCCAGAAAATAACTCCTAAATGAAGAGGAAGAGAGAGAAAGATGACCACTTGTATAAGGCTACAATGATGACTATCAAGAGACAGAGAGTGGGCCTGTCTGAAAGCATTCAGATCAGAACATAAGGCCCCAAGAGCACCAAATAAACACATCTGAGGATTTAATTTAGGCCCCAGGATGCTATCGCTGGCACAGTTACAGACATCATGTTAGTTAAGGCCTCCCCTTACCCCCATGTCTCTAGGTATTACCTGAACTCCCCTTATCATTTTCTGCTCCAACCAAAGTTAGAGGGGAGTCATACCTATGAGCTTCAAAGTACAAGATGTGCACCTTTATTCTTTCCTCATGAACACACTGCTGCTCAGTAGGCCCTGTTTATGCCTGTTCTTCCTGCAGCTTACACTTAAGCCAAAACTAATCGCTTCCTCTTCTGTGCCCACCCCAGTACTTTGCTCCCACCTGTATTGGGCTCTGAGTTTGTTCTCCCTAAGGCTGTGTCTACTGCCTCCCCTGGGTACTGAGATGAGTGAGCAAGGAAACTCACTCATCGCCTGTTCCCCTCGTCACCCTTGGAGCCTACAACAGTTCCTTATGGAGAGTGGACCTCCAAGGGAATAGTCATGGACTGCTAATTATCCCAGGCTGCTAGAGATCTGTCTGACACCACCCAGGCCATCCCAGCGTCCAAGAGCAGGTGCCATTGGGGGTCTTCAGGATTTCAGGAACCAAGTACCGATAGCTGCGTCCGTCTCAAGCCACAGATCGACAGCTTCTGGCCTGTTCTGTGCTTGCTCTGTGAGAAGCAAAGAACTTTTCTCTTACAGAATCATGGTTCTGCCTTAAGCAAAAGTAAATGCTTACAACATCTAAGTTGGATACATGGCAGAGATATTCCATACCCACTTGGAGCTAAGGGTGAAAGTGAAATCAACACAGCTCTGAAATAGATGTGCCCTGAAGAACCTCACAGTTACACAGGAAGTAAAATTAAGCAACATAATGCAAAATGTAGCGTGACTGCTGCCTTAGAAGGGGTATAGGCAAGAAGTCAGCTTCACAGGAGACAGAGAAGGGAGTGGAAAACTCTGTCAGGTCAGTCTCAGAGGGCCTCATGGAAGGGCTCAATCTTCAAAGATGAGTACACATGTGTCGACTGAAAAGAAGGAAGGGCATTCTGGGTCCTTCTAGACAGCTGGAGCACAAGGTATATGTGGGAAACAGAGGGCAGGAGGGCAGCAAGGGGGTCAGTTCAGACTATGCCCATAAGTATAAGTATATGGAATTAACCCTAAGGAGCCACCAGAGGATTTTAAGCAGGCCTGATGCATTGTGCTTGAGAATACTCAGGCTTCAGAAGGAAGACCAATAGGAGAAGACTGCAATACACTAAGACTCAAAGAGGACATAAAAAGGCTGCTCCTTGTGGAAGATGAGGACAGGGGAGCCTCGGGCTTTGGGGAGAGTAGGAAGTGATGGTGTTATCACTGCCATACTGAAAATGAGAGTATATGAGTCTGAGGAGCAAGCTGATGAGTGCGGCATGCCGAGTGCTCAGGACTCCCATGCCATGCACTCGCTTACAACTCATTCACTCCCAGACATCTGTGGCGCCTGCCTGTGCACAAAGCCTCACATGGTCTGGTGCTGTCACTTCAAGAAGTAGCCACAGCAGAGAAGGAAGAGTCACGCTCTGGAGTCAAGTCCACAAGAGAGAAACCCTATCCCTGGCTTTCTGCCAGGCCTCCTTTTCTCTTCCCTTTTCACCTAGCAGCCTCTGTCATGAATCAAATCCAAAACACATCTCAGACCCTCCAACCTGAGACTCTGTCTCCTTTCGGGAGACAGCCTTCTTCTAGAATCCCTGCCTGCCTGGACCCTGCGGTAAGGTGACGGACACTCCTCTGGCCAGCCACGGGGACACAGCCCTACCCCAAATCTCATCAGAATACCCCAAACTCCGGCGACCACTGATCCCTGCTTCTTCTTCTAACCTTCCTACGACCAAATTCTAACTGGAAAAATTCCCCCAGCCAACCCAAAAGTAGGGTGACTTATTTCTGGTGAGTCCAAAGTCCCAAAACCAGAACAGGAAAAAGCAATGCTCTCTCAGGACTACAGTCTCAACCTGAGTCTGTCACTTCCAGCAGCACGGTGAAGAATGGGAATGGTGGCACTCCAGTAATGGCAGCAACAGCCAGTCCGCAATATATGATATGGCAATAAACGCATTGAGGCTGCAGAATGGTATCCTATAAACTCTTTGACAGTCCCCCTGGCAGGAAACTGGGCATTCTAATGTAGATTTCTCCAATTTTCCCTAGAGGAACTCATAAACTCCACAGGTGTTGTTTAAGGAAGAAAATCCGGGTTGAGACATTGACTAGTGTCGAAACTGCTCATGTCTCCAACAGAGACTGCCTGGCCTCAGCCACAGCTCAGCCACGACCTGCTCAGACATCTGTTCACAGAAGGTCAGACAGCGTTTCTTTGGAGAATGTCTCTAAGTGCTCTCAAATGGAACTAGAAAGCACTCGGTTATGTCCCCTCCAATTGCAGTAGAAACTGAATGGGACAGAAGGACCTTCAGAAAAGGGAAGAGTTTCAAGGAAGAAGAAACTACCGAAAATATTATTTCCAGAACCAACCAGGCAGGATCCAATGAGTGTTTTGAATCTCCTTAGCCCATCGTTCATAAGAATACTTACTGCCACTTCTGTGTCTTCCCTGTGCAAAACAAATTATCTACAACCCCTTCCGACGCCATTTCAAGCAATAAAAATAAGGACACTCATTCATTAAGTGAACTTCCTTCGGTTTGTTGCTCCCCCACACCTTATTAAAGGCTAATCCTTTGCCATTGAGCCTTTAACAAGGCCACTGCTGTCTCCATAACAAGTCTACACAGACCTCTCCAATCCCCAAAGTGGGTGCTCTCTCCCAAAGTCAAATGCATCATACCTTACCAAAAGCAGGTCATTTCAGGCACCCCTCAGACCAGCCAGCCAAGAGCAGGCTAAGCCTAGCAGAGGCGGAGAGTTTGTCAGGACTCCCACCTCCCCGGGCTGCACCTTTGATCTGGCCGGGACCAGGAGACGCGTGGGGTGCGTAATGCCCTGCTGCACAGAGCCAAGTTTGGGTCGGCCTGACACCACAACTCCCTGGCCCCTGCCCGGCAGGGAGAGGCAGCCAAGCCAGCCAGGGAAAAGGTTTCAGTGCTAGTATCTGCTCCCAGAGCTACAACAACAACAACAAAAAAAAAATCAACAAAATCAGCAGTAGCCCTTCCAAGTTGAGCTTCGTCTGTCCCAGTGCCTGCTGGGTCAGGTGGCAAATGCCACCATTTCATGTCTTGTTAGCCCTGAAGTGCTTTGCTGGGTCAGAGTGCTCTCCACACAGGTACATGCCAATCTGTCTGCCTAACCACCAGCAGTTAAACTGATTCTTTTTAAGCCACATGGAAGTGTTTGTACTTGGAGTGGAACCACGTACACTGTGCAAAGAACAAAGGGTCAGGGGAAGAACGTCGGCTCTGCCATGGGCTCAACCAGGCAGCCTGATTTTCTCCCAAAGACCATGGGTAGCACTGACCAATGGCATAAGAAACCATGTGCCCCTTAAAATAACCCCACCGTGAATACCACGGAATATCCCCCAACAACAAAAACTCCCTTAAGATTCTCAGAAGGCATATCCTTCAACTTTCTTCATTTAAATCATTTCTACCACTATAGAAATCTTCAAGAAAACACTAGCTTTTGTACATTCCCACTGCAATTAACTCTTACAAATCCAAGACTCGTGATCTGATCCTAATTGAAAAAGGAAAGAAAAGAAATCATGAAAGCCTATTTCATTGTGCTAATACCTTTAACTTCAATGTTTATCTTCTTGCTAGGATCTTTTATTTCCTGCAGAGATAACCTGAATATGACCCAAAGGTTTCAGCATCATATACCTCTTGTGACAAAGGCTTACTGGTACCCCAGACAGCAAAGAGAGTTCCCACCTGTTTCTGGACCCAGTCCCCAAAAGTAACAGGTGCTAAGGATGGTAGGAAGAGCCCCCACATGGTAGGCTTGTTCCTTCCCAGGCTGACTAATGTTGGCAGATGAAGACCCCACCCGTCCCCACACCTTCACAGCCAGGGTGGAGGCAGCGCCCCCTTGTGGTTCTACTTGAGCGAGTATCTGGAGTCCAGAAACTCATCTGGGGACAAGCTAGGTCTGAAGAGAATGGAGGGGTCTGGGGAGAGGGCTGCAGCGCAGGGGTGCCCACCACCTTCTGCCACTCAAGGCATTGTTCATAATGGTGGGACATGAAACTACAGAAATGCCCATTAATAAATGAATGCTTAATGCAGTCTGCAACATCCACAGCATGAAAGCTACATGCGTGAAGAGTTTGTAAATTATGCAGACAGATAAATTTAGGATATAACATTCGGCAAGATACAAATGATGGGGATGGATAGCTAGGTCTTATAGACAATTTTTAATTGTTATATAAGTATACATACATATGATGTTATATATTAAAATATTATATATGATATGTGGTTTATTCTATTTTTTAGAGGGGGAAGAGAGCTTAAGCAGCAGAATTTTTTTGTATTTGTTTGTTTTGTCTTGTTTTGTTTTGTTTTTAAGTTGGAGTCTCACTCTGTCACTCAGGCTGGAGTGCAGTGGCATGCTCATGGTCACCCCAGCATCAACCATCTGGGCTCCAGCGATCCTTCTGCCTCAGCCCTCCAAGTAGCCGGAACTACAGGCGCATGCTACCCTGCCCGGCTAATTTTTTATTTTTTTGTAAAGATCAGGTCTCATGAAGTTGTCCATGCTGATCTCGAACCCATGAGCTCAGGCAATCCATTCACCTTGGCCTCCCAAAGTGCTGGGATTACAGGCTGAGCCACCGAGCCCAGTCAGCAGCAGAGTTTTTAAGAGGATGGGCTCTGGTCCCAGGCTTGGGTTTGAATCCTGATTTACTGCATATTAGACTTTGAGCAAGTTACTTAACCTTTATGTGTCTTAGTTTCCCCAATCTGAAAAATTGGGTAAAAGTACCTGCTCTTTAGGGTTGTGGTGCAGTTTTAATAAATTACTATTCATGGGTCATGGTGACTCACACCTATAATCCCATCACTCGGGGAGGCTGAGGTGAGAGGATTGCCCAAGCCCACAGATTCGAGACCTGCCCAGGCAACTTGGTGAGACCTCATCTCTACAATAAATCAAAAAATTAAACAGGCATTGTAGCACATGCCTGTAATTCCAGCTACTTGGAAGGCTGAGGCAGAAGGATTGTCTGAGCCCAGCAGGTAGAGGCTGCAATGGCCAGGAGTGTGGCACCACTCCCCAGACTGGGTAACAGAGTGAGACTCCAACTCAAATAAATAAATAAATAAATAAATTACTGTTTAGAACAGTACCTGGCATGTATATAAAATTTACTATACATGCCAGGATAATGGGAACAATTATTGCCATTACTAAGCTTTCAGCCTTAAATAAGTAAATAAAATGCATAAAAGGGACTGAAAGAAAATGTCTACAGCACTTGCCTCTAAGTGAAAGAAATCGAGGTTTTTTTAAAGGCTTCTTGCATCTGTGCTTTAATTTGCTAACTTTTTAAGTTGGTATAAGTTGTCATTATCATAAAGAGAAAATTAGCACAGAAAGATCTGTCTTCATTAGGTTGGAATTACAATGGCTTTGAACTGACTGTGCTTTCCCATCACTGTCAAAATAGGCGTCTGATGAGAAAATAACACTGAGGTGTTGAGAGAAGAGGGCGCTCACCCCCAGTATCAACTCCGCACTGGCGTTTTTGGTATGCGTCTTCCTTCTAGGTTTGAGTCTGCAATTCTTTGATCAATGCCCACATAACTCCTTGCCATGAATCTCTTTCTTCTATTTCATATAAAATGCTATTCCCCACCTGGTCACAACCTCTCTGCATTAAACATGACAGTCATATACATATCACCAGTCCAGTAGGCAACACTAGCAATTAACTCTGATATGTTGGCTCTTTTTTTTTTTCTGTCTGACCACAAAGACTACACGTGATGATCTTCAAAAAGCAGAAGAGTCCCTGCGTATCCAACAAAATATTCTAGAGGCTATGGTAACCACCATTAACAAATAAATATGCCTTGGCTTTTACAAAATGCTTCCCTGAGAGGTTTCCAGATAATAGGAGATGAAGTTTTACAGGACAAACTGTGAAGCTGGGGCTGCTGGCACTGCCAGTGCTGTGCGCTCAAGGCATGCTCCACCCCTCTGACTTCGCACACGTTCTGTGTGTTCCCCTGCCTGGAAAGCTCTTACTCCTCATTCATGACATGAACTCCTACTCATCCTTCAAGACCCAGTTCAAGCATCTCTTCTACTGTGTGGTGGTCCTGCTCTCCCTTCATGAACTGAATGCTTCTTTCTATGTGTCCCTACCATTCTGAATTGTGTTATAGGCTACCAGGCTGTATCCATCTCCCAACACCATCATTATCTGTGTGCTTGTCTCCCCTATTGCAGTGTATACCCAACACCAAGCACAGTGCCTGGCAAATAGACAGTACTGGGGGGGAAAAGTGTATTTGCAGGGTAATATTTGCCTTTTACAGAGAAAAAGAAAAGAGTTCAAGGCAAAAGGAGAAAGAACATAAACAACTCAGACATCCATATTCAGGTAAAATATAGAAAGCCTACAGATTTAGTAAACACAGCCAGGAAGTTGGAATGATAAAACAAATAACGTAATCACTCTATATGTTTGCAAAAATCCAAAGGCCCCAAAATTTCCCATCTAGTTAAAGATTTTCCTCAACCCCTCCCCTTGAATTACTGAATTCTAGAATATCAGAGCTAGAAGTAGCTAAATAACTCAGTCAATTCATTTCAATCAAACAAATGCATTATTTATATCATTTTTATCGTTTATTGTCATCTTATGTGCTAGGCACTGGAAACTCAGAGAAAAATAAAGGAGAAGTCCTTTCTTTCCAAAGCAAGTTTAGATGGTGGTGTGACAATTAACTTCAAATTCAACATGGTAATTAACCCCCTCCTGAAATCACCCTTAAAAGATAGTAAAGTTGAAAAAAAAATCTAGGGAAGTGAGGTGTTTTAAGCTACAATGATGAAGAAAATGAGAAGGAGACCACGAGTTAACAAGAGATTCAAGTTTAATGAACTTCCAGAAGCCAAACTAGAGAGAAAAAACGTGTAGCTGAACAGGTGAAGGGCACTGCGGTGTGGTGTGTCTGTTCCTGGGGGAAACCAGTGAACCCCGCAGAAATCCAGAGACTCAGACTCAGATGCACCAGGCATGTGTCTGGAGGAGTGAGCAGCAGTGTGCAGAACAGGGGACTTCTGTGACATTCTGTCTACAGTGTGCTTGACCCTCCACCTCCTGCCCTAGGGCCATAAGCCAATGCCTAGAAGCCAGGAGTTCATCCCCAAGCAAAAAGCACAGAGAGCTTTTCTTATCTAAACCGAACCAACCAACAAGAACTGGGGCTCCTAATACACAGTCTGGCATTTAGAGGCCTCCAGAATGCCAGCTGATTCTGTTCTGAGCACCCCAAAAGCAATACTTGCCAGTCACCAAGCTCCACCTGTGGGTACAATGTTCCCAGCTGAATTTCTCCATCTCATTCTTAAACACCCATGAAAATCCAAGGGTCACATGGTGTTTAAAGAAGGACACATAAAAACAGCATCCAGGAGAAGAAAAAAGAAAAAAAGATACCAGAGGCCAGACACATTGGCTCACACCTATAATCCTAACATTTTGGGAGGTCAAGGCAGGAGGATTTCTTAAGTTCAGGAATTCAAGACCAACCTAGCAAGACCTTATCTCTACAAAAAAAAATTAGTTAAAACTAGCCAGACATGGTGGTGCATGCCTGTAGTTCCAGCTACACGGGAGGCTGAGCAGGAGGATTGCCTGAGCACAGGAGGTCGAGGCTACAGTGAGACATGATAATGGCATTGCACTCCAGCTTGGGCAACAGAGTGAGACCCCAGCTCAGGAAAGCAAACAAACAAAACATAGAAAACATCAGAGAAAAACCAGGGATATCTAAAGATTTTTTTTTTTTTAATCCTCTAATTACTATCCTCAGAGAGATTGACAGCCACACCCAGTTCCCCACCCAACTCAACCACTGAGGGACTCTCAAAAATCACACAGAAATACTGACAGGTGAGCCAGTGCGCCTAATTTACTGTTAAGAGATTAGGGTTGGACTAGAGAGCTATGCAGAAAGGTTGGGGGCAAGAAAGGACACATTTCCCGTTTCCAGATGCAGGTCAGCGTGAGTTCCAGGCACTGTTACACTCCCATCTACAGTCAGTTTTGCTCTTTGCATGTTTTGCTCTTTTCTTTTTTGTTTATTTGAATTGGATTCTCACTCTGTCACCCAGGCAGGAGTGTAGTGGCACACTCACTGCCACTGCACCCTCCACCTGCTGGACTCAGGTGATCCTTCCACCTCAGCCTTCCAGGTAGCTAGGACTACAGGTGTGCACCACCACACCTGGCTAACTGTAGAGATGAGGTCTCGCCAAGTTGCCCAGGCTAGTCTCGAACCCATGGGCTCAGGCAACCCTCTCACCTCGGTCTCCCAAAGTGCTGTGATTATAAGTGTAAGCCACCACACCCAGCACCTCCTCGCTTGTTTTGAAACTGCAAATTTGTTCCCACATTTTAATACATTACAGAACACTGAACACCTCGGGAGTCTTGTGTATGCTTAGGGGTGACTTCCTTTGCAAAAACAGGAAGGTCAATGCAGAAAAATGGTGCCCACCTGTACGGAGCTGCTAAAGCACACACACAAAACACACACACGCACAGGCTTCAGCCATCTCTATCAACCCCTCCAATCAGTACTTGTTCTATGAGCCACACCCACCAACATCGGTGTCAGCAACGTCCACCAAGCTCCAGATTAATGTCCTTTACCACTTCACAGCAACTCACAGGCTGCAACCCTTCCCACTTCATTTATCTTTGCACTTCAAGGTAAAGTACCATATTTTCTGCAGTGTTTATGCATCTCTTAATCAGTTGGCATGTGTAAAACCATTTTTATTAGGGTTTTATCTTTCTAAAAAATGTGTCCTTGATAAAGTTTTCAAGTGTTGTTCCCCTAGCCCCATATTCTCCTTCAACCCTGTGGTTTTAATTGTGCAGTCTTACATGGTGCAATGCTTTTTAGAATCACAATTGTTGTGTTATAGCAGAACTGAGTAAATGTCTATGTTTCTGCATACAAGCTAAACATTTTCAAGAGTTTCCCCGGGTGGGGGTAAGGAAGACCACAGCGAGCTGATGCTGGTTTAGAAAATAGGGTGCCCACAACTGAATTTCACACCAATCGCTCCTATTTCATTATTTCTGGCTACTCCATGGCTTTTGTTGCCTGCTCGGCTGAGCTGGAATTTCTTCCTGGGTTAGGACCAGTTGTTAGGCTTTGTTCCTATAAAATAAATGGGTATATTATCCATTTTTTTCCTCCATCAAACACAAAATAAAATTTGAACATAAATAGTGAAATTTCCATGGGTGCTTTTGTCCATGGGAAAGTAGCAGAACCTCAGGGAAGCTGTGGAGCTTGACATGCCTGGGTTCCGGTCAGAGCTTCCTTGCCCGCCCACGAGCTGTGTGACCTTGACCAGGCTCCCTCAGTGTCTCTGAGCTCCAGTTTCCTCAGCTGCAAATAGAGATAAAATGCTGACTTCAAAGTTGGCTTTGTGAGGATTAAATAAGATAATGCAGTAAAGTATTTAGCATGTTGGCTAGCACTTAGTGTTTTTCCACCTATCTTTTTTTTTCTTTCTGAGTAATCTCTTTGCTAGCCATAAACATATTCCCCCAATCTGTCTTGCATTATTTGCCTATATTGAAACCCACTTCCTTCTGTCATCTGTATTTGAATATGGAGTTGAAAAATTGCAAAAATGAATAACTGGAAGCTAAAAACCTTGGTCAATTTCTCCTTTTGCTTTTCTCTCCCATTAGTCAGGAGTTGTCATTCATTCCTTCATTTACTCACTTACTCAACAAACATTTATGGGTGCCGGGTATACACCGGGTATGTGAATGACAACTTCCCACAGTCTCAGTATTTTTCAGCAAAATAAGGATAATCATACCTTTATCACAAGGTTTTTGGAAAACTTTAAATGACACCATGCCCATAAAAGCATCTTTTACAAAGTCTGTCGTAGAGTAGGTGCTCAGTAAAGCCTAGCTTTTATTGGTATTATCATGATGAAAGGAATAGGCCACACCCCTGCCATGAGAGGACTTAAACCCCAACCACATGAAGACGCTCCTTCCACTGCACTAGTGCAGATGAGCACATGCATCAATTGGAAGATTTGCAAACCTCTCTCTTCCTACAGACCCAAACATGCTGGAGCAAACATTTCACTGACTACAAAACAATGTGTTTGATTATGAACCATACAACTGAAAAGGCACCAAGTCTGATTAGGTATGATTCATCATTGTCTGCTGCTGTAATTAGAAGTATTTTGGTTGGTTCTGGGTCAGAATGACCCAGTTACCACACTTTTTTTTTCACCGCTCAAGTTTGTAGAGAATGTTAAAACAAAAACTAAAGGCATAGAAAAACACAGCTGCCTCGTGGCTTTTGCTCAAAGTAAGGACACTATCAGCTCTGCCCTTCAGAAATAAGCAAGCCCTGATCAAGGAAGCCATTGACACTTGTTTTTGTATTTTATGGGACACAACTGAGCTAATTTTCATGAACCTCCCCCCACAAGACTGGAGCACCTAGAAAAAACTATCTTACTCATCTACATCCCCAGCAACAACACAAATAAGCATCTTGAAGGTGTTTATTGAAGTGTTTCTACAGGCAGGTTAATTTTCACGGAGTAAGGAAAGAGGATGAATGACCCAAAATATCCAATCTTTGCTAAACTCTCCAGGAATAAATGAACATTCCTCATTTTACTCTTTTTTTTTCTGTTAACTCCTTAGCAAAGATAGTTTCTGCCTATTTAATATGACATATTCAAATGACAAAAAGTATGAAATAATAGTAGAAAGCAGAAAAAGTATACACAAGGAGAGAACGCTGTATCATTCATATCCTTAGCACCTAATCTGATTGTAATTTGTTTTAAGGCATAGAAAAAAGACTGGAAGAAATACACTAAAATGTTAACAGTGGGTGTTTTAGGAACTAGAATCATGGGCACATTTTTTCCTTCTTCCTAATTTTCTGTATTTTCTAAATGTTTTACAAATGAACATATGCAATTTTTTATTAGAAAAAGCTTTTTTGGGCAGGGGAAATTATAATCATGAAATCCATTGAGCTTGAGTCCATCTCTAAGCTGCACAATATGGAACAGATTAAAGGACCTGAATGCTGGAGTCACACCAACGTGGCTCTGCTGATCTCCAGCGGGCAAGTCACTTAACAGCTATAAATTTAGCAGTCTGGTCTAAGCTACCTCTTTCGCAGTCAAAGACTCTAGCTCAGTATCTACTTGTATACTTCAAGTGACGACACTCCCACGGTAAACTGGGAACCCTACGGGGGGGCTAGAAGGGAAGTAAGGGTCCCCAAGGTCTAAGCCAGCACCACCTGAGCTATCATCCAGTTCAGGATCTGCATTCACTATCAGGAGGCTGGGCCGACCTACCTAGGTAACTCCTCCCTGGAGCTAGGCTGACTTTGGGGGCCGCCAGAGTCTTGCACTGGGGTAGGCGATCTTATCCACAGCTTCCTTGGCTCCAGAGAGCTAAGATGGCTTCTGCTCCACAAACACCAAACTTCCCCATCCTTGGCCTTGCTCAGATCCTGTTTCCCCCAGGCAGCTATCCCACATTGGTCCAAACCTCACTCTAATCTCTTTCTTTTTTATTTTTTGAGTTGGAGTCTCACTCCATCTCCCAGGCTGGAGTACAGTGGCACACTCATGGCCACCCCAGTGTGGACCTGCTGGGCTCTAGCAATCCTTCTGCCTCAGTCTTCCAAGTAGCCAGAACTACAGGCACACGCTACCACACCCGGCTAATTTTTTATTTGTTGTAGAGACGAGGTCTCGCCAAGTTGCCCAGGCTGGTCTCAAACCCGTAGGCTCAGACAATCCACTCGCCTCAGCCTCCCAAATTGCTGGGGTTACAGGCTAAACCACCGAGCCCAGCCCCTTTCTTTTTTTAAAACGGTATGTAACAAATATGTGTAGATATAAAAGAGTATTTGTAAAGTATGTTACAAAGACTCACCATATGATAAATGCCTACACACCCACTTGCGGTTTTTGAATAAGCACGTCATCATTGTCTTTGAAGTCCCCATGTCTTCCTTCTCTGTTCCGACACCCCCAGGTAACTAGCATCCTGAATCTTATATTTATTGTTCCTTCAGTCTTTTTCATAATTTTTACAAAATTTTCCATTTAATTGTAACTTAAGTTAAACCTATACTTTATTTTTTTATCTTTTATTTATTTATTTATTTATTTTGAGAAAGCAGGATGTATTGAGAGGACAGAAAAGCTCCCACAGTGGGAGGGGACCCGAAGGGGTTGCCTAAACCTATAATTTAACATTTATTTAACTTAATTTTTTTTTCCTATTTGGCAAAAGATCAGCTTTAGTGTGCATAGGAATCATTTGAGGGTCGTGTTAAAATGCAGATTCTGTTTCAGTAAGTCTGGGCTAGAATCCAGAAATCTGACATTTCTAACATGCTCATTTAACTTCATTTTCATTCAACTTTGAACCTAAGCAATATATTGTTCAATTTTCCATTTCTCAGCCTTGTATGAATGGACTCATGCTGTATAATTTTCTTATGATTTCCTCAGTGCAATGTTCCTGAGGTCCATCCACAATGTTGTCTCTGAGTCATTCACTTTCAATACTGATAGTATTTTATTATATCGATGCACCACCATCTATTTTTCCAAGCAATAATACACGGTTATGTGAGTTACTTCGAGAGTTGATGTGTTACTACAGTACAAATGACACTTGTAGAAACCTGTTGCATACACAAGTCGCAAGGCCACCATGTAACTCCAGGGAGTGCCATTCACATTGTAAGCTCATAGATGGCACCCACTAAAACAAAGGGGTTGAACCAACTTCTGCTTCCATCACCAGTTAACAAGTGTCCTGGTTGTTCCACGACCTTACCCAGTCTGTCACTCCCAGACTTTAATTTTTGGCAGTCTGGTAGGTGTGAAATAGTATCTCATTGTGGTTTTAATTTGCATTTCCCTCTCTACTAGTGAAATTGGATGTCTTTTCATATGTTAATTAACTATCTGCTCCTCTCTTGTTCCTTTCCAAATTCCTAAACTATCGCCTTTATCTTACTAAACCAAAATAAACATCTGCAGATATTAACATTTCACTTTTACTTTGTGTTAGTCCCTGCCCTACAGTGTATTCTGATTACACTCAAAGTGAAGCCCAAACTTTACCTGCACAATGACCATTTGTATACCTAACCCTGAACTGTACCCCACATCTTTAAAATAAAAATTTTGAAAAAAATATATTCTACTTAGGAGGGAGGCTGAAGCAGAAGGATCACTTGAGCCCAGAGTTCTTGCTTGTTCTTGCTTGTGAATAGCCACAGCCCTGGCAACAATGTTTGAGATCCCATCTCAAAATAATAATTATGATTAATAAAATAATTAATATTAATAATTTAATTTTTGCCATTACTAATTTAAATAATTGGTTTTTAATAAAATAATTATTAATAAAATTATTATTATTTTTTAAACACACACACATATATATAACCACAAGTTTTACAACTGGAAGGAGACCCAAAATTATCACCCAATCCAATCTTTTTTCTTATAATAATAAGTTGTTATATCATTTTAAAGACAAGGAATAAAACATTTAATCTGAGTAAATAATCCAGGTACTTTGAACTAGAGTATTTGCACTTTATAAATTCTTGCCTTTTATGGGTAATTTTGGGGTTTTTTTTGTTTTTGAGTCAGGGTCTCACTCTGTTGCCCAGGCTGGAGTGTAGTGGCATACTCATGGCCACTGCAGCCTCGACCTGCTGGGCTCAGGGGATTCTTCCACCTCAGCCTTCCAAGTAGCTGGAACGACAGACGCATGCTATCACACCCAGCTAATTTTTTTATTTTATTGTAGAGACGAGGTTTCACCAGGTTTCCTGGACTGGACTCGAACCCGCAGTATCAGGCAATCCACTCACCTCAGCCTCCCAAAGTGCTGGGATTATAGGCTGAGCCATGGAGCCCGGTCCCATGGATAGATTTGAAAGAAATTTCTATCACTAACTTTCATGTAAATGTGGATTTGGAGTAGATGCAAACTGATAGACAGGTTGCCACCCTTGAAAAGTCATCATTCTTCTGTTTGACTCCTACATTTTTGTGATCTGTTCCTCAGACACAGTAGCAAACACATGAATTCAGGGCCCTTTCCTGGTGTGGACAGCTGTAACCAGGAGTTTCCTGAATAACCCCCGGGGCACTGTTTTCTCCAGTATAGTTCACATTTGATGAAATTTGAGTTTACAGCCTGAGAAAGACTGATCCTGAGATCTCTTGTGTTTACTCCATTCCACCAATGAAGAAAGGAGATAGGCCTTCAAAAAAGTTTAAAGGGAAAGAAAATTAGGGGATTTAGGGATATCAATAGATCTGAAAGCAGTTGGGAAATCTGTATCAGTAGAACAATAAATGTGGCAGATTTGTTAGACTATCTTTAAAAGTGGGATCAGGTAACCCGCCCTCCTAGGCCTCTGCACTTTCTCCTGGTGTATCCATCCCATCAATGAGCCACACTTCAATGTCTGTCTTCCCACAGAACCTAGAACTCTATGAAGGCAAAGACCATATCTGTTTTGTTTATTACAGAATCTCTAGAGCCCTGCATGTACCTAGCTACCTCAACTAATACTTCCTGATTAAATGATTGAATACAGGTCTGCTATTTAGAAAGTATGGTCATCAGGAAAGATAGTTCCAGGAGACAGGCTGTCCATCCAATCCACCAAGTGCCCACATTCCACTCTGGGATGAAGCTTCACCACAAAACATTCTTATCCCCATTAGTTGGTCCCTCATAGAGTCATCTTCCCGGCATTGCACTGTAATATGATAACCTTGGTTTTCCCCAAAACCATTATGAAAAACAGTCATATAGAATTGGCTTTGGCATTTCCTAGCAAATTAAGTCAAGCATATCATTTATATGAGGTTCTACAACAGAAGTTACTTTAGAATTTAATGCTGGTGGGAGAGAGGGAATCCTTTCCCCTGAAGAACTGGCATGCCTCTCCCTTTCTAATAATATGACTATTAGCACTTATCGCTTTCCCATTTTGTTTTGACCACCAGATCGTGATAAATGTTTTCAAAAAATAAGCAATTCTTGGAAGGCTGAGGTGGAAGGATCACCAGAGCCCAGCATCTCGAGGCTGCGGTGGCCGGGAGCGGCCACTGCACTCCAGTCTGGGCGACAGAGTGAGACTCCAACTCAAAAAAATAAATAAATAAATAAGCAATTACTAATTTCAGGGAAAACAAAAAAACTATTCATGGCTAAGGCAGTAACAGTGGTATACAACATGGCTCAGCTGTTAAAGTGTTTACGTGACCATCATAATGTACGCATGGGATTGGGCTATCAAAACTATAAAGAACTATGTTGGAAGGATGGAGGGCGGGGTGAGTCTTGTGTGAAAGTGAGCAAAATTTTTATCTTCCATATTGCAAATGATAAATACTACCTGAAATTTTAAAAATCAAGAAGGAGAAAAACATGTCATTTAGAAATACCAAGATAATTACCAAAAGAATAAATTAAAAGGACTGAAAGTTGTTGCCTCCAGAGAACAAGAAAAGGAAAGAAGGAGTGGACAGCTGTAGAGAATAAGACTGTAATTCGTATTTAATATATAATCGTATTAATCATAACCAAAATTCTTGCCTCACTAATAAGAAAACTGAGGCATGTAGCCATCAAATAACCCAGATCACATAGCTAGTAAGTAGTTAAGCTGAGATTTTAATGCTGGTTTACAGAAATCCAATGCTCATGATCTTTTCCCTACATTTTACTCCCTCTCTTATTCTCTTACATTAAGGGAACTGGTGACATAAAAGAAGAAAGCCTAGAGCCTGATTGTCTCATAAGGTGCCATATGGTATAAAGAAAGAAATGTGGCAGAGATGAATGAAGAGAAAGAATGACATTTAAGACCATTCATAAATCTAAGGTTCTACTAGTAATTAAACTGTGTGATCTCAAGCCCTCCGTGGATCTCTCTTTCACTAGAACAAGCTAAGTTGGCATTTATAAAGGTGAGCCTTCAATAAAACACTGCCAAATGCCTGATCCTTCTACACAAAGCTGGGATAAGCCTTTGGAAGTCCCAACCACCAGATAGAAGCAGAGTTGCTGAGTCTCAGGGAAAGTTAAACTCAGAAAGTATTGAACTCCATGCAGTAGAGTCAAAATTTACAACTAAGGATCACTGGGGACCTCAGAGCATGGTGAAAGAAATGCCACTGAGTCAAGGCAGAAGGGGGGTAAGAGCAAAATGGCGTCAAGGGCGAGGAAAGTCTAGGCAAATGGTTCAAAACCAAGTGTATGAAGTTCTGAGTGATGGAGCCCCTACCTCAGGCCACTTCCTGCAGGACTGGTCTGTCCCTGAGTGGAACAGTCCGGGCCTGAGGAGCAGTGGTTACAGCCCCAAGCTGGAGCTTTGCCTTCACCAAAAGAGGTCAAATCTCTATATGAGCATAGCTTCTTGTATCTTGGCCAAACGAGGCCCAAGTAAATCCAGAGTAGGTCATTCTGGGGGGGAAAAAAGGCACAAGAAAGAGGATATGCCCTAGAGACCTTTTAAAATGCCACATTAACCATTTAAATTGATTGGCTCACATTCATATGAGTTCAGGGAAGCACTTCACATATCAAGAATCATATTTTGTTGCAACAGAAGCCCAACCACAGTGGCTTCACACAGGAGGATGTCTGTTCTTCCTACGTAACAAGAAGTCCACAGTGATTTCCAAGACCAAAGCTTCTTCTGCCTTTTTGAAGGTGGCACCTGTACTTCACATTCCAGACCAGAAGAGAGCAGTGAAGGAGAAAAAAGAACGTGGCCTCTTGACCAGGAAAACAATAGCATTTCCAGAAGTTCTACCCAATAAACTTCTGCTTACAAAACATTGGCCAGAGTTTACTTTTATAGCCACCTTAGCCCCAAAGGACCCTGAGAAATCGAGTTTTTTTAGCTGGGCACTTGATTTTCCTTAACAAAATAAGGGTCTACAGTCAGGAAGGAGGGGGATGGACAGAGTTGTCTGCCACAGACCACAAAGAGCCCAGCGTCTGTTCAGCCAGTGACAAGAAGATGAGTGATGTGCTTTGGAAAGCACAGAATGAAAAGGAACAAAAAGAACAAAACAGAGGAAGGCCAAATCTGTCCCAGACAATAAGGTCATGATGACCTTTTGGAGAGAAGAGGATGTTCAGATAGGACATGGAACTGCAAGGCAAAAATATCAGTGCGATTTTACAGTCCTGCAGAGGTGGCTATTTCCACCTAAGTATGGCACATAGCTTGCCTTTAGATGATTCTCCTGCCAGGATTTTACACATTGTTTCCTTTCATCCTCATATAGTCCTATGAGACAAACAGGTGAGGAAATGTGAGGGCCAGGGAGACTGGGTGACATGCCCAAGGTCCCAGCTAGTAAGGGTCAGAGATGGGAGAGACAGGATTTGAATGAAAATGTATCACACTCCCAAGCTGGGACCCCTCCACCTCTCCTCTTACCCAGTGCCATTTGGGTTACTGGACACCAGTCTGAGGAGGTGGGCAAGCCTCTTTCTGCCTCTTTTCCACTCAATCCAGAGCACTAGATCCTGAGACCGACCAGAGCTTCAGAGCAGCCACCCCAGTCTGACTGACCCACCCTCTGACCTTGGCCCTAGTCCTCAAAAGTCATGGAAACTCCCCCCACTCCACCTACCATGCCCCTCAGCCTCTTGCCTGCAATCTCTAAATGACTAACTCAGCCTGTTTAGGGTGGCAATCGCCTTCTGGGCTTGGCCTGGCCTTGAGTAGCCCACCCTCTCCAGACCCTGCAACAAGGTATTTTCTCTTGTGGGTCTTCCTCAAGCCTTATCAATAATGTTCAACTTGTCTTCTGCAACCAATACCTTCTATTGTGTGTGTGCATGCAGGGATTGGGTGGGGGAGAAGGAAGGTGAATTTCATATTTGGGTATTTAATAATTTCATTATTAGGAGTACAAATTTCCACTGGCAATGTTTACTGGTGTGTGTGTGTGTGTGTGTGTGTGTGTGTGTGTGTGTGTGTGTGTGTGTTTTCCTCAGTGACATAATTTGGATTGTTGACCCTCCAATTCTCATGTTAAAATAAGACCCAATAAACTTCTGCTTACAAAACATTGGTAGAGGTGGGGCCTAGTGGAAGCTGTGTTGCTTGGGTCATGGGGGCAGATCCCTCATGAACAGTTTGGTGCCATCCTCAAGGTAATGAATTCTTGCTCTATTAGTTCATGTGAGAACTGGATGCTTAAAAAGGGCCTGGCACATCCTCATCTCTCTCTCTCTCTCTCTCTCTCTCTCTCTCTCTCTCTCTCTCTCTCTCTCTCGCTCCCTCTCTCACCATGTGACACACCAGCTCCCCTTCCCCTGAGTGAAGCTTCCTGAGGCCCTCACCAGAAGCAGATGCTGGCATCACGCTTCTTGTACAGCCTGCAGAACGGTGAGCCAGATAAATCGCTTTTCCTTATAAATTACCAGTCTCAGGTATTCCCTATAGCACTATAAAATGAACTAAGACCCTCAGACCACAACAAGCTGTGTTCCTTTTCCTGAGGATAAAGAGTTCTTGGGCTGGGCTGTATAAACCTCAAGAAAAGGCTTGCCCCAATATGTATCCAAGGGTACTATCATCTCAAAGAGCAGTCCCAAGCTGCGCCAGACACTCTGAACCAGTCTTGATGGGAGAGGCAATGGTAACTGATGGAGATCCCAATCCATGAGCTATGCAGGCTGTGAGCACAGGCAGCCAGGGGTAAAGAGGCAGTGAAGACCTCCTGTGGCCAGTCTGTGAGTCACCTGAAAAAGGAAGTAGGAAGCAGATGGATCAGACAGACTGAAAGTCAGGGCTGTTTGCTGGTCCTCCTGTCTTTCTGGTTTTAGTTTGAATCACAATGTTAGAACTTCTGCTAACCAGACATCTATCCAAAATATACCTTAGAGCCCAAACATGGTAAAAATTCTGCAGAGCTCCGAGTCGAGGACAGGATGCTCATTTACTGTCTCCAAGGAAAGATACACATTACAGAAACTTTTCCATTCAACAGATTTTTGTGGATCACCCACTATGGCATCTCAAGACCAACAGCAATTAGTTTCCAAAATAAAAGTAGCATTAAGCCACAGGATCCGGGCTGGGTGCGGTGGCTTATGCCTGTAATCCTAGCATTTTGGAAGTCAAAGGTAGGAGAATTGCTTGAGCTCAGAAGTTCAAGACCAGCCTACGCACAACATCACAAGACCTCAGCTCTACAAAAAATTAAAAAATTAGCTGGGTGTGGTGGCATGAATCTCTACTCCTAGCTACTTGGGAGGCTGAGATAGAAGGATCGCCAGAGCCCAGAAGATTGAGGCCACAGTGAGCCATGATCATGCCACTGCATTCCAGCCTGGGCAACAGAGTGAGATCACAACTTAAATATTAAAAAAAAAAAAAATCTAGGGAAGATGAAATAAAAAACATGCTTTTTTTTTTCATAGGGAAGATGTCAGATAAGATATACAGCATTGACGATACATTTTTGGAATCCTGGTGAGATGTGCTGAAAACAATAAAAACTCTGTTTTGTGCCTTCATAGGCAAAGGGGAAGGAAGTAAACACAACCAGATCCTTATGTAACAGGCATCATGTGTATGGCACAGCATTCAGTCCCTCAAGTCACCACAATAACACCACTGTCCCTGAGTCTGCACAGCTAACATACTCCAGAGCGAGCACCTCCACAGTTCTGTCTGGGGAGCCATTCTGTGCTCCATCAGAAGTGTTTTTTTGTTTTTGCTTTTGTTTTTGTTTTTGAGTTGGAGTCTTACTCTGTGGCCCAGGCTGGAGTGCAGTGGCACACTCACAGCCACCCCAGCATCGACCTACTGGCCTCCGGCAATCCTTCCACCTCAGCCTTCCAAGTAGCCAGAATTACTGGCGTGTGCTACCACTCCCAGATAATTTTTTATTTATTGTAGAGACAGGTCTTGCCAAGTTGCCCAGCTGGTCTCGAACCCCTGGGCCCAGGCAATCCTTTCGCCTTGGCCTCCCAAAGTGCTGGGATTACAGGCTGAGTCACTGAGCCCAGCCAGAAGTGTTGTTTTATCAGACTGAAAGGGATGTGTTTATGGACCTGAAGTTCCTCAAGCAGGATTGGTCCACACCTGTGAGGGATGTAAGACCCATATGTTCACTGGCTGCTCCCTTCTAAACAGAAGGTTCCAGGAGGGCAGAGACCCATACATTCCTGCTATGAGTTCTGTGCTGGCAGGGTACTGCACAAAAACCAGTACCAGGTGACAGCTGAGGCAGACCCAACAGAGTTGGACTTCCTCAGCCTCTTTCCAATGTCAGAGGTTTAAAAAGCACCAGCTGCAAAAATCCTCCCCTTTAATTGTTATCATGAGATTCATTCATATTTAGAATTAATGTTAACACATAAGGAAAAAACCTGCTTGAAAATCTCATAATGCAAATAACATGTACGAACGTGTAGAACCCTGGAACTCAGTAGCTGCGAAGGATGCCTCACAGAGCCAGATGGATGTCTCTGGGGGGTGATCTGTGCTTCTCCACCTCTCCATGGTACAACATAGAGACTTACAACTCCCTATCTTGCGTTTAAAGAGCCAAGATTAATGATACTCTGAAAGAGAAAGCCAGAGATCATAATGTACCGACCACAGGTCTCTTTAGGGCACCTGGGGGAACAGTGCCTGATGCAGTGGAGCAAGCACGTTGTACAAAGACGAAGAACTTCAGTGCCACACACAAAGTCTCCTTTTGTGGCAATAACTACAGTGTGGTGAAACTGGCCTGGAACACTTCCAGATATGGCACAATGCAACAAACAAGGAAGGGTACATGTTATCTGCATTTTATAAGCTTGATCAAGTAGATTTATTTACATGTTAACATTCATTTTGAATCTGAATGAGTTCCTTGATGACAAAGTAAAGGTCTTACCTCTGATTTTTTTGAGCCTTGACATTTGACAGAGTATTTTGACTGAGGTTAAGGCACACAAGATGAGTGGGAGTGAAACAGCTGAGTTTACAGTCAGGGAGCTTTTCAAATCAAGGGAAGTTGCAAGGACGGATGTCTGCATAGGACACAAATTGTTTTATCCTTTAAAATGTTAGGGACTCACATATTCCAATTTGTTTCCATTTGAATTCTGATCACTTCTGTTCTAAGAAAAGAGACTGACATAAATTCACCCCTCACTGGGTAAGCATTGAGTCTCTATGATATATCCAGCACTCAGCCCAGTGGCTGAACAGACATGGAAATCACGTGGCCAAACGCTCAAGAATACAGGCACTGGGGGCAACCCCTTTGGGCCCCCTCCCACTGTGGGAGTTTTTCTATCCTCTCAATAAGCCCTGCTTTCTCAGCAACAACAACAACAACAAAATACAGGCACTGCCTGCATTGGAAACCCAGATGCCCCCTGCTGTGTGACCTTGAAAACATTGCTTAATCTATCTGCACCTCAGTTTGCTCATCTGTAAAATGACGATAATAACAGTACCTACCTTTGGCAAGTAGAGTGATGGCTCCCCAAAGATGGCCATGCCCTAATCCCTGGAATCTCTGAATATGTTACCTTAACGTGAGAAAAGGCACTTTGCAGGTGTGATTAAGATTACAGACTTCAAGATTAGGAGATAATTTCAAATTATCAATGGGCCCAATCTAATCATATGAGTCCTTAAAAAGGGACAGCCTTTGCTGTCCATTATCAGAGATAAGACAAGAAAAAGGAGGAAGAGGAAAGAGAGGAGGGTGGGAGGAGACGGAGGAATTCAAAACGTGAGGAGGACTTGACCCACCTTGCTGGCTTTGAAGGTGGAGGAAGGGGAGCTGGAGCCAAGTGAACAGGCTCTATGAGCTAGGGGTGGCTCTCAGCTGACAGCCTACAAGGAACTGAATTATACCAACAACCCAAATAAGCAAGGAAAGGGATTCCTCCTTGAGCCATGAGAAAGGAGTGCAGCTTTGATTCTAGCCCAGTGAGACCAAGACCAATCTTCTGGCCTCCAGAACCTAAGACAGTACATCTGTGCTGTTTTAAGTTGTGAAATCCATGGTAGTTTGATACAGTAGCAATAGGAAACTAATATTCTATCTCAGAGGGTCTTGAAGATGAAATGAGTTTAATCCGTAAAAAAAGAGCTTAAAACAGGACTTGGAATATAGCAAGTACTTAATTAATCATTTAATTTTTTTAAAGGTGAACAAGACAAATACAGTTAATGTAATGAGTTTCACCCTATCACTCAGGCTGGAGTGCAGTGGCACACTCACAGCCATCCCAGCATCGATCTACTGGGCTCAGGCAATCCGTTTGCCTCAGTCTACCACATTGCTGGAACTACAGGCATGCACTACCATGCCCAGTCAATTTTTTGATATATTGTAGAGACAAAATTTCACCAAGTTGCCCAGGCTGGTCGCAAACTCACAGGTTCAGGCAATCCTCTCGCCTCGGGCTCCCAAAGTGCTGGGATTATAGGCTTGAGTCACCGTGCCCATCCCAGTTAATTTTTTCATAGAGCTTAAGTCTTGGAAGTGAGAACCTAAACAAACAAGTGATCACAATAAAATGTGAAGGGGCTAAGATCAGGAAAACACAGGATAATCAGAAGACAGTTGGGGGAATTGCTAACTTCATAGAGACTTAATAAAGACTCACAAAGATGATCAACTCCTATGTTCAAAATGCCCTCCTTTAATAATCCAACAAGCAGTAACATCTAACTAGCCCTTACTACCAACAATATGGGTAACTATGCCCACCCAAATTGTATTAAACTACAAGTCTGATTAAAAGAGAAAGCAGATATTGTTGCCCTTCTGTCAACGTTTTTTGGAAGAGCTCCATCAATGAAAAAGATAAGATTTGTGAGGGTATTTCACTTAAAAAGTCACATGCTTTATATTTTATGCACATACTTTTTTCTTCCATTTCACTCTTATCACATATTAGAATGAATGAGTTGCCCAAGTCCTATTCAAATTGACACCAAATATCATCAGAGTCCAGTGGAAGTTGTTTTAGTAAGTTTGAGCCTCAGCTAATAGACCCCCTGCCAAAGGCATTCAGAGGTCAGAACTGGACGGAATGGTCTGAACAAGCTAGGCCACAGTCATACCCCAGGCTTTCCCAACTGCAGCAGCAGCTGCCCTGGTGCACAGATAAAGCCTCCTCTTGCTCAGTGCCCTGACCCTGTGACAGTAGCCATGGGCCCTAAGAAGGGCAGAGTGGCCCCTGCCAGGAATGGCAGAAGAACCAACATCCACTGATCACACTTACTGAGCATTTGCAACACTTGAGCCGGTAACCTGCATGAGTCATCGCCTCTCTCCTTCACCAACCTGACCCTGAGTTTCTGGAACTCTAAACTTAGTATCCAAGACACAGTGAGAAGCCCCAGAAGGAGACTTTTTCCTATTGAAAAGAAAGGGAAACATAGTCACATTGCCCAGACAACTCAAATTTACTTTCAAATGAGCATGACTACTTTCTCCTATATGTCTATATGCTAATTTCTTTAATGTGTTCATCTTCAGCTTTCAATGATTGCAAAGTCATAAATTCCATCATCATGCTCTTCCTGACCTTGACATCAGACACCTGGAAAAAGCCTCCCCATCCCCATGTTCTCAGCAGGGTTGTCCACCCCATTGAAGGGGATAAAAGAGAACCATTACCCATAATTAAATATGCATTTTGTTAGAATGGTGGGGTCCTTTTTTCCTTTGCTCTCAAAGAAAAAGCACTAAATCACCCTCTCTAGTAAAATGCCCACTCCTTGGAAAACTCTCAAGAATCTTGTGAAGTTGCCAGCATCTTTTAATTACTTCTAAATGTTTCACTACTAATTGTTAAATGTAACAGAAACAAGAATTATATTAGCACATTTAAAACAAAAGACCCTAAGTCTGGGATGAAGTAAGACTGAGATATAAAACAAGATGGCAATATGGGAAGACTCATGTGGGAAGATGCCTCACAATGACTAAAGATGCAGGAATTCAACTTACAGAAGGCAGTTGCCACATACCAAGTACTTGACTTCAGACTTCAATAATTGAGGGGATGTGAAGGCTATTATCGTTGCCTTTCTTACAGATAAAGAAACAGGTTCACCGCACAGACAGAAAGTGACAGGAAAATCAAAGATCTGATTGACCCCAAACTTTGGCACGGCTGGCACACCCACTACACTGTCAATATGGGGCAACAACTCACAAAATAAGGGATGTCAAAGAACATGCATGTAAAATAGCCTATTTTCCAAATGCCAAAATCTTCTAGTAAAATGCTATGAAGGGTAGCCTGGGTGTGGTGGCTCATGCCTGTAATCCCAGCACTATGGGAGGCTGAGGCAAGAGGATCACTTGAGTCCAGGAGTTCAAGACCAGCCTGGGTAACATAGCAAGACCTCGTCTCTACAAAAATTATGAATGAATGAATAAATAAATAAATAAATGCTATAACATATTTCATAAGAGTTTGCAGACAACAACGAACTTTTGGGGATTTCCAAGATGAGAAAAATAAGTGGGAAAATATTTACAAATATAATAAAGAAGCTTTTTAAAAAGTGACTCAACTGGGCTCGGTGGCTCAGCCTGTAATCCCAACACTTTGGGAGGCCAAGGCGAGTAGATTGCTTGAGCCTGTGGGTTCGAGACAGCCCAGGCAACTTGGGGAAACTTCATCTCTACAATAAATAAAAAACTAGCTGGGCACGGTAGCATGCACCTGTAATTCCAACTACTTGGAAGGCTGAGGCAGAAGGATCGCCAGAACCCAGCAGGTAGATGTTGGGGTGGCCATGAGTATGCCACTGCACTCCAGCCTGGGCGACAGAGTAAGACCCCAGCTCAAAAAAAAAAAAGAAAAGGAAAGGAAAGGAAAAAGAAGAAGTGACTCATCCACTAAACAAAATTCATCATAACTTATGCCAGAAAAAAATTGTCAATGTATAGACATTTTTGTTGTTAATAGGATGTCATCTTGAGGAAAGAACAGACTTTTTAAAATGGACTAGCACATGACAAATATGCCTTAATTCCTTACCAAGTCATAGCAAAGGGTTCCTTGCTGTTCCACAAGCACTCATTGCCTTGGTTTGACAAATGTTACATGTGACAGTAGCCATGGGCCCCCCAGAAGGGCAGAGCAACCCCTGCCAAGAATGGCAGAGAAAACACTGACCACATGTACTGGCATTTACAGACTTGGGCTAGTAGCTTGAGTCATCACCTCACTCTCTCACCAACCTGAAGAAAGCATCATGACAGGGACTGTCCTATAGGTGGTTTGTTGCCAAGTCACTGAGAGCACAGGACAAAGTCCCACAGGCTGGAATATCAAGAACCCAGAGCAGCCTTCAACCCATGCGCACTCAGGCTCAGCCTGTACCCAGGCATGCCCCCAACCCACAACAGCTGCCATTCTGAGTAATGAGAGGCATCTCACACCCCTCGCAGCAAACTCCTGCACATGACCTGACTTCTTAGCTCCCAAGGCCCAGTGGGAAACACAGCAAGGTTTGAAAGCTAAATGACATGACTAGATGTGTGTTCCAGAAGGCACATAAGGACATAATGGTGGGAATGTGACCCACGAGACCTGGCAGGAGCCAGCCAAAGGCCAACACCAGAGTAGTCAGGTAAAGATAGAAGAGGGTAGACCACTTCCACCACACACACACACACACACAATTAGCAGGAAAATATACAGCACTTGGTAATTACCTGGTTGTAGAGGCAATGAAAGCTTTTCAGGTCTCAGTAGATGGCAACAGAGAATTCAGAAGAAGCTGGAACGGGGAGAAGGTGTTTGTTTTAGATATGATGCTCTGGGGTCTCCCCGACAGACAGTGGGACATTCTAATCTGAAGATCAAGTGTGAAACACAGACAGTACTTGTTCCCATCATTCCCATTATTCACCATGATATCCACCATGTCCAGCAAGATGGGCATATTTCCAGTTTGGAAATGAAACACTGGGCTCTAATGAGGTTTTCTTTGATTGTGTTCCAAAGTGCACCTGATGTGCCATCTTGCCTAGTTAAATCTGCCCCCCTGAACAGCCCCATGCCGGGCTTTCAATCTCAAAGTTAGGAGACGGTGAAGGAATTTACTCGACTCCTCAGGAGCCTGAAGTGTTCCACAAAACCCTAGTAGGCTGAATCAAGAATAATGTCAGAGAATTTAGACTGTGCTGTCAGAGAAATGTCCTGTCACCTCCTCTTCCCAGAGAAGGGGCTGATGAATGATCACTCTGGCCCGAGAACATTTGCTCTGTTTTTTTAGGCAGCATTCCTCTCGGGAGACACAGGAGGGGATGAGGACATGGCTACCTTGAAGCTGCCAGGTCAGTGCCCCTGCCTCCGTCTCACAGATCTACCAGCAAAGGAAGGGGCCACATGCTGCCAACAAAAACCTTAGAGGGGCAGGGACACAATGGAAACGTGGCAGCGAGAGCTTGCCTTGTTCACATCTACAGCATTTAAGATTTCAGAAAACAACCTAACTTCTTTTTGGAGAGCCTCAGCCTTGGAGATAATTCATTATTTTCTGCTTATCACATTTTTGTCTCATTACCCCTACACTCTGAGTTCTTTGACAGCATCATCTGTATCCAATTCAATCTCGGGTACCTCAGCACTGGCATAATACCTGGTACATTGTACTGTTCAGAGAACACCTAATTAAAGACTGAATGGATGGGTGGATAGATGGATAGATGGGTGAGTAGATGATGATATGGGTGAATAGCTAGATGGCTGGATGGGCAGATCCAACAAATAGTTCTTAAGTGCCTACTGTGTGTAAAGCACAGAACTAGGTACTGGGGATATAATGGGTGGCACCTGCTCTCACCTTTAGAGAGTTCACAAGCCAACTGGAAAAATGCCATATCACTAAGCCAATACATGATAAGTGCCATAACAGAGGAGGGAGCAATCGACTGAGCACAGAGAGGTTGCGCAGATCAAATCATGAAACATGCATGAGAATCTCTTGGGCACTGGCATCAGCCTATGCTTTCCCAGACCTGTAGGGGCATTTTTTTTGGCCCAACCGAAATCTCCAAAGAGTTCATTCCAGTTCTTTCCCTCTAATGAGCCCTTTGCAATCAACGTCCCTCCCCTTTTACTGGACAAACACTGCTGTGGGTCAGTTCCCTCCCCAGAAAAGCAGTTACATAGCACATGCATCTGAGGACCCAGCACTAACATTTGATAATAGTGGGGTGGGTACAGGATTTGTAGTTATAGAGTCTCCAGCTGGTGAATTCCAAGTTCAACAGTGCCATCACTAACCTGGAAAAATAATCTATCTTCCCTGACCCTTAGTCTTCCCATATATGTGCACAGGTAACATGGCAATACCTACAGAACAGCATTGCTGAAAGGATTAAACAAGAACTGCAAATCAATAAGCCTAACCCCAGATCTGGGACATACACACTTGGCCCTTCGGTGTTAAACATCTATCTCTTGCTTCCTGGGACTTGGTGATGCTATTTTCTTTTCCATTGCTTTCTAGTGTGCACATCCAACTGCTACCCCCAGGCCAGTCTCCTAATCCAGAATATTCCTTCCCCCACACATCCATACCTTTCCAGCACTGATCCAACTCCTATTGTGTCAGAGTGAGTAGGAGATTCATATTCCCCTGTCTAGGCTGTGGGTTCCTAAGGGCCAAGACCAGGATTTATTCAGCTCTATGACCCCTAAGCATAGCTCAGTACCTGGCACAAACTATCACTCAGAAATTGTTGGCAGCCGGGCTCAGTGGCTCAGCCTGTAATCCCAGCACTTGGGAGGCCGAGGCGAGTGAATTGCCTGAGCCCGCGGGTTCGAGACTAGCCAGGGCAATTTGGCGAGACCTCGTCTCTACAATTAATCAAAAATTATCTGGGCATGGTAATACGGCGCCTGTAGTTCCAGCAACTTGGAAGGCTGAGGTGGAAGGATCGCCAGAGCCCAGAGGGTCAACGCTGGGGTGGCTGTGAGTGTGCCACTGCATTCCAGCCAGGGTGACAGAGTAAGACTCCAACTCAAAAAAAAAAAAAAGAAAGAAATTGTTGGCTAAAAGAACCACAAGTCATGCTAATGGCACCAATGCTGCTACACTCCACATAAGTGCATCCTGCCAATCCAAGATGACTAGTCAGTAAGTCAGTATTAGTACCAAGAAAGTCCAGGCCTGGAAGGGTACTTCACAAACACTGGGTACTAAATAAGGGTGAATTATTACTGTTCTTGTTCTTTTTCTTTTCTTTTTTTTTTTTTTTAAAGCAAGACTGAAAACATCAGGAAATAGCTGTTCCCATTATTATACATTTCTGGGAAATCAGAATAAACCTTCAACCCAGGACTACAGAAGTTCAGAAAAGGGAGAAAATTCTATCAGCTCACGAGATTGAGGAAGGCTTCCTGAAAGATGTGGGCCTTAAAGGATGATTAAGAGGTTCCCTGTGAGCCTAGTACTAGGCCAGAGACTAAAAAAGTCCAATTTGTGGTAAAGATCTTGGACACTACTCCTGAACAAATTAATTACTATGATGCTGAGCTGCTTAAAACTTCCTTCCCTGAGATGAATATCCCTCAGTTCTCAGATTGAAGTCCCATGAAGAGGCCCATCCCAGTATGGGAGACGGCCACACCCCTCATGAGCCATGAATGCCTAACAGACCTCCAGGGCAGTTGGGAAAATGTCCTTATGTGGAAAAATAAAGAGGACAAACAGATCTGATTAATCTTGGGGCTTTCTGGAACCATATCCCACCTGCTTACAGTCTTATGAATACAAGCAAGAAAATAAGCAGATTCAATTAACTCTATTGTCTTTAAGTTTTTTATTTCAGCTCAAGAACAGAGTTCCATCTTTATCAAATTCTCCATTCCCAAGCGGATGGTGTGTTGAAAGAATTCACAACTCTTTCCCCAGCCCATGAGTTCCTGCAACCCTGCTGCCCCAGCAACTGAAAGAAGGTCATTTTGACCTGATTATCTTTGTCTATAAATCTTAAATCATAATTGCTTGAGTAAAACATAAAATTAGTTAATCTGTGTAAAACGTCTCCGGAGTCTCACTGTTTTCTTAGGAGGATTCTTCTGATCTCACATAGGGTCATCGAGCACCTACCACATGCCAGGCACAGTGAGCGTTCCAACAGACATGGGCAACGAAAGGTCTTAACCCCTGTGTCACGCAGGAAAAGGGAGGCTCAGGGTGTGGAGCACATGACTCCCACACACTCGCTGCCAGGCATGGTGTACACCACTGTCTCCCAAAACAGGGCAGTCCTCAACAATTCTCAGTCCTATGAGCTCAAGATTCACTTTTTTCCTAAAGTTTTAGGAAACACGCAACTTTCCCCTTGTTGCCAAGAAAATCCTTGCAGGAACCACACCTGTTTCATCACTAAATACTCAGGGCATGACACACAGTAAACAAATATTTGTTGAGTGAATTAATTTTGATTTAAGTAAAAGGTTTAGCCCCCGGATTTTTTTTTTTTAAGTTTTCTATTTCAGCCCCAACTTTTACTAAATTAAATGATGGTTCCTAAGAAACAAATTCCTCTCCAGGAGCCAGTAGTTGACTTAAAAATGGAAATAAAGGAATTTGAAGACAACTTTGTTAGAGTTGGTGGTGGCACAACATTGTGAGTTACTAAACACCACTAAATCGTTCACTTTAAAATCATTTTATTTATTTATTTATGAGACAGGGTCTCACTCTGTCCCCCAGGCTGGAGTGCAGTGACACAATCCTGGCTCACTACAGCCAACTAGGCTCAAGTGATCCTCTCTTCTCAGCCTCCCCAGTAGCTGGGGCATCAGGTGTACACAACCATGCCAAGAAATTTTTTTTTTTTTGTAGAGACAAAGTCTTGCTATGTTGCCCGGGCTGGTCTTGAACTCCTGGGCTCAAGCAGTTCTCCTACCTTGGCCTCCCATAGTGCTGGGATTACAGGTGTGAACCCCTGCATCTGGCCTAAGAAAAAAATGGTTAATTGTAAGTTGCGTGAGTTTGACTTCAATGTTTTTAAAGTGTTTCTAGCACTGTTTCTGAATACAGTCCACTGTCTGTGCCATGAAAATTCTACCAGCTGCAGGCTATATCTTCTGATAACAGAAAGCAATTGAGGTTGAACCAAAATGATGATGATGATGATTATTACTATTATTATTATTATTATTATTATTATTATTTGGGGGAACACAGATAGCAAAGTAACAGGCAGGGAGAAAGGTGTGATGGGCAGCAAGAATAATCACATCTATAAGGTTCAGGACCAGGCTCTGGACCATGCATCTGGAGTGTATTATCTCACTTAAGCCCCACACCAACACCGAGGCAGGATTATTGTTCTCCCAAGTTTATAGTTGCAATTAAGTGTGTAAATACAAGACACCCATGCTGAGTGGCTGTTTTGAGCCACACGTAAGCCCACTGTGTAAGTAAGAAGGATCCTCATTCCCATAAACTCAGAGTATCAGGGTAGAGGGAGACAGGCAAGTTCATGGATGAGGATGGGGGCACTGACGAGTGCTGCTTCTTTGTCATGGAAGCACCCAGGTTCTGCAAGATGGAGTTCCTGCTGCCTCCTTCAACCATCTCTAATGTACTCTTGTTCCAACCAGTCTTTTGCTGAATTCACATTTATATCGTGTCTCTATGTCTTGGCCCAAGTGTTTCCCACTACCCGGAATGCCATCACCTGCACTGTTCTCATTCCCTTATTGACTGTCAGGGATGTGGAGCCAAAATGCCTCGGTTGTTCTCCTAGTTTTAACTTTACTGGCTATGTAGCCTTGGGAAAAATTTAACTACTCTCAGCATCAGTTCTCCAGCTATAAAATGGAGATGATCATATAACACCCCAAAAGGCCCCTAGACTGGACAACAGACAGAGTGAACTTCTTCTACCTTTCACCAAAACCTGGCTAGGCTGCCCATGAACATTCACCAGGGAAAACTTTGTTTTCAAAAAGACTGCTGAGAGGAACTGAGCCCAACACCCCACGCCTGAACACTCACCACTGGGCCTGCAGGAGCTAGGAAGGGCTCCCACTGGTCAAAGGTAAGCAACTTGAACACCAATAAGAATAATTACTTCACCTGTGGTTGGACTAAGCACACTGAATGTTTCAAAATCCTATGTTCGGCAGTGGTTCAGCCTATAATCCCAGCACTTTGGGAGGCTGAGGTGAGTGGATTGCCTGAGCCCGCAGGTTTGAGACAGCCAGGGCAGCTTGGCGAGACTTTGTCTATACAATAAATAAAAAATTAGTCAGGCATGGTAGCGTGCACCTGTAGTTCTGGCTACTTGGAAGGCTGAGGCGGAAGGATTGCCAGAGGTCAGTAGGTCGACACTAGGGTGGCCTTGAGCGTGCCAGCACTCCAACGTGGGAGACGGAGTGAGACTCCAATGCAAAAAAAAAAAAATCCTATGTTCACACTGTGCTGCCCATTGAAAGAGGACTGGATAAAAAAAAAAAAAACGTAGTACATATACACAATGGGATATTACATAGCCATAAAGAAGGACAAAATTATGAACTTCACAGCAACTTGGATGGACTTAAAGGCTATAATACTGAGTGCTCTATCACAGAAACAAAAAAACAAGTATCACCTGTTCTCACTCATAAGAGGACCTTGGACAAATATGGTAATACTATAAGAAAGGATTGGCAGTAGTGGGAAATTGCCAGGGTTGGAAGCATACCTCATCAACAAGGGTATCTCATAATGAACATTTGTATACCTAACCCTGGATTGTACCCCACATATTTAAAATTTAAAATTAAAAAAATCCTATGCTCATAATAATACTTTAAAAAAAACAATAAAAAGAAACTAGCACTTGAGCCACTTTTAAGGATGCTTAGGAACCAATTCATTATCCAGAAAACTGACGGATAAAGGGAAGAACTAAGCACTTCTCCTGCTTTTCCTATATGAACTGCATTTTAGGGTAATCAAAGTTGATGATGAAAACTCCTCTATGAAGGAATTCCAGCTGGGCACAGTAGCTCACACCTGTAATCCCAGCACTTTGGGAGGTGGAGGTAAGAGGAATGCCTGAGCCCAGGGCTCAATACCAACCTGGGCAATCTGGTGAGACCTCATCTCTACAATAAGTCAAAAAAATTAGCTGGGTTTTGTGGAGCATGCCTCTGATTCCAGCTACTTGGAAGGCTGAGGCAGAGGGACGGTCTGAGCCTAGCAGGTCGAGACTGCACTGGTCATGAGCATGCCACAGCTCTCCAGCCTGGGCAACAAAGTGAGAGACTTCAACTCAAAAAAAAAAAAAAAAATTCTAGCAAATAAATTAGAAAGGAATTGTAAATTTGGATTGTCATCATTTTGCAATTCCTAACAAAATCAGGGATCTTGGCAGTGACTGTCAATTGTGCCTAAATCACACAGTAAGATTGAAGAGGGATTTTTTTTTTAATGGATAAATCAGACAGACAATACTTGAGTCTCCTGGCCAATCCTCATGTCACATAAGGAGACAAGCAGATGTGATGCATCTGTCACGATGCAATGTAAGGTACACACCACCACTGTGACATCTTCTCACCAAATACTAAACCTGAATCTGATCAAGCTTTGCATCAAACTACCAATTTATTTAATATACAGGGACAAAGGCACATATTAAACAACACCCCAGTGATATAATCAGCAAAGTCCAGAAAGGAAGGAATTCCAAGGAACCAATGACCTAGTGTTTTCAATAGATACATGGAAAAAAAAAAAAACTGTTATAAATCAAAAGAGACCGGGCACGGTGGCTCATACCTGTAATTCCAGCACTTTGGGAGGCAGAGGCGAGAGGATTGCCTAAGCTCAGGTGTTCAAGACTAGCCTGAGCAACTTGGTGAGACCTCATCTCTATAATAAATCAAAAAAATTAACTGGGTATGGGGGCACACCTGTAATTCCACCTACTTGGAAGGCTGAGGTGGAAGGATTGCCTGAGTCCAGCAGGTCGAAGCTGTGGTGGCCATAAGTGTGCCACTACACTCCAGCCTGGGCAGCAGAATGAGACTACGACTCAAATCAAAAGAAATCTAAGAGACTTATCAATAAAAAGCAATGCAAGGACCTAGTTAGGATCCTAATTCCAACAAACAAACTACAAAAACATGTTAATGAACATAAGGGGAAACTGCATAATCTTAGTCCACTGGGGCTGCTATAACAAAACATCTTAGACTGGGTAATTTAAAAACAACAGAAATTCATTGTTCACGTTCTGGAGGCTGTGAAGTCCAAGATTATGGCACCAGCAGATTCAGTGTCTGATGAGAGCTCAGTCCCTCTGCTTCAAGATGATGACTTCTCACTGCAACTTCACATGTTAGAAAGGGCAAGCAGGCCCCTCAGACCTCTCTTATAAGGACACCAGTCTTATTCATGAGGGCAGAGCCTTCATGACCTAATTGCCCCCTGAAGTTCTTTTAATACTATTGCACTGGGTATTAGGTTCCAACATATGAGTTTTAGGGGATGCCAACATAGCAAACACTAACTGGATAATTGGCATAATAAGAATGCTAATTGTGATAATGGCATCATGATTGTGTTTTCTTAAAGAGAGAAGAAATTTAGAGATATAAAAAGGTTTTTTTGTTTGTTTGGTTTTTTTTTAGTTGGAGTCTCACTCTGTCACCCAGACTGGAGTGCAGTGGCCACTCCCGGCCACCGCAGCCTCGACCTGCTGGGCTCCAGCGATCCTTCCGCCTCAGCCTTCCAAGTAGCTGGAACTACAGGCAAGTGCTACCACGCCCGGCACATTTTTGATTTATTGTAGAGATAAGGTCTCGCCAAGTTGCCCAGGCTGGTCTCGAACCCACAGGCTCAGGCAATCCACTTACCTCAGCCTCCCAAAGTGCTGAGATTACAGGGTGAGCCACCGTGCCCAGCCTACAAAAGTATTTTTGGGTTAAAGGATATACATGAGATTTGCTTTAAAATCATCTAGCAAAGAAAGGAAAACTGTTGGGGGGTTGGATAATAAACATAACCACCCACGTGTTGCTAATTTTTTAATCTGGGAAATATATATAGGAGGGCTCATTAAAATAGTCTCTTTTCTTTCATGTATGTTTAAAAGTTCCCACAATAAAGGTTAAAACAGGTGGAAAAAAGTGGATTTGGCCCTGGGAACTTTGGACTTGGGGGGAGTGGCAATTTCTGGCAAATCCACATTAAAAAGAAAAAAAGTAGATTCATCTTTCGAGTTGATATTTTTTGTGTGTACTGGAAGACAGCCCCAGTGGACCCTTTGGGTAGGCAATAGCAGTAGGGGACATACTAGCCTAGCAAACAATGACCTGAAATGGTATGAATCTAGAAAAATATCCTCAACACGGTTGAAGCCAAATCTCTGAAGTTTATAATGGCTTTAGAAGGACATTTTGTTTTGTTCCATTTCATTCTAAATATGAGTAGAGACTACACTGTCCTGGAAAATGACTGTTTGTTCTTGGAAGGATTATGTATGTTCTTGTTCAAGCAGCTAGCCACATGAAAGGGGAGTGGCAAGGCAAAGATATTAGAAAGGAAGCAAAAATAAGCCTTCTCCACACTGGGGGGAGGACAGCACAGAGTCAGGCAGAGGTGGCTGATGCTCATTCAAAGCCTGTTCTTCTGAGGAGCCTCAGAGGGCTCTGTGCATTGTGGGGAACTGGGAAGACTGGGAAATGTCCCAGTGCCAGCCTCGACTATTCCAGGAGAATGGAATGCTAAGAGTGACTGTAGGGCAAGGCCAACCCTGCTTGTAAGGAGTGGGGTTTTTTTCCTGAAGGAAATAGAAATTCCAACTGCCAAGAAACCCTGGAGAAGGAAGGAAGATGTAGGGATGGAAATTAGATCAGGAGAGCTGGTCAGGGGATCAGGACATGGGATTGGGGTCATGGTAAGGAAAGGCCTGGGAGAATATTTGCGCTCTCTCTCTCTCTCTCTCTCTCTCTCTCTTTCTCTCTTTCTTCTTCCCCCCAGTCGCCAACACCGTCTCCACCTTTGGGGTACCCTGAACCCAGCTGGAGCTGGACTCCGGCAGCTACCATAGAGGAAATGGGCTAGAAGTTGTCTAGGAGTCTCTAAAAACGATCATATATGGAAGTGGTTTATGGTTTGGGGGCTCTGATTTCTTCCTGGGATGATTTCCACAATATATGATTGCTAAGCAATACAGTTTGTGTTCAGATGAGCTAACGAAAGAATTAAAGGAAGGCCTAGAATCTTTAGTCAGAATAATTTAGGAAATGGTCAGGCGCAGTGGCTCATACCTGTTACCTCAGCACTTTGAGGGGCCAAGATGAGAGGATTGCCTGAGCCTAGGAGTTCGATACCAGCCTGGGCAACATGGCGAGACCTCATCTCTACAATAAATCAAAAAATTATCTGGGCATGGTGGCGCATGCCTATAGTCCCAGCTCCTTAGAAGACTGAGACAGAAGGATCACCTGAGCCCAGCAGGTCAAGGCTATGGTGGCCGAGATTGTGTTACTGCACTGCAGCCTGGACAAGAGAGTGAGACTCCAACTCAAAAAATATAGAGAAAAGAAGAAAGTAACCTTTTTCTCACCCACTCCAAGGCCAGTGCAGTGACTGCAGCAACAGCTCCCAAGTTCTGTGCTCTCATGACTCCAGGGGAGAGCAGGGCCACAGAGGGACAGATGCAGTGTGGACACACCTGTTTGGGAGCCCCTGGCACCGAGCTCTACTCAGACCTCAAAGGGGAAGAGGGACTCAGAGAGGCAGGAGGTCAGTGCCTAGACAGGCAGGGACTCCAAGCCAGGAGACTCCTCTATTCATTAGAATAGTGCCCACTTTACAGAACTACAAGTGCTGGGCAAGGCCTGTGAATTAATAAAACAGTATGCAGGCTCACGATTGGTTCCTTGATATCAAATATAAAGCACCTGCTCTGTTGCCTGCAACAGAGTAGACAGTCACCAAAGGGTCACTTTTATTGCTATTATTATGCTCCTGTTGTTATTACTATGATTCATCGTGAAGAAATGCCAATGCTTATTCTATTACCTACCAAGAAAAATAGGTATATAGAGAAGGAGTATATCTTTTTAAGTTATTGGTGAAAATAAGTTATCTATTATTGTACGATTTTTGTATCAAAATTAGCATATTCTTTCACTGATTCATACAAAATATATTAAGCAACATGAACACTTTGCCTTTGAGATAAAGACCACCATGCATGGATCCTTGATAGTGAAAGTTCTGAAAAACAAAAGTATGCTATCCCCAGTACGGTCCGCCACAGCACACTGCATTGTGTCTGGAATTTTGGGGGGTGGGGGAACGCCACATCTACTGAATAGAAGAAACAGGATAGGACGGAGGGTCTAGAGCCCTGGCGTCCATACTGCTCTACCGCACAGACTCTGTCCTTGTGCCAGTTACTCAACCTCCCCAGGTGGCCACTGTCTCATTCTCAGCACATACCACAGTGTTTTAGCATAATGAATTTTCAACGAATGAATGAAGGAGAGAGAGAGAGGACTATAGGATCATTTCTAACTACTTGCATGAAAGCCACCTCCAATCCCTAACCAACTGCAAAGGCATCTGATCTGGCTGAAAATAATAAATATACCAACTAAACCCCCAACAATCTTCCCTTGTCATCTATGGGTTCTCATCACCTAATTAACAAAATACCACTGATCTGGGAGGATGTGCAGAAAGGTCTGCCAAGGAGATCAAGCACTGGAAGAGAAGCTCTGATTCCTGGCCTCAGGGCTCTCATCATTGGCCTTCCTGAGGAGAAAGTGTGACTAGCTCCCCCCAGGTTATTACCACAAGCTCAGTCCCCAGATAAACCCTTCAATATACTGCCCAGCCCAGGCTCAGCAACATGTTAACTACCTGCTGACACATCGTCTTCCTTTCCAAACCACATTTCTGAAGGACAGGAAATCCCAGCACCTACACTCCACCAAGAACGCACTAGACGATTCATTGTGGCTAGAAACATTTCTCCTAGGCAATAGAGAAGGTTAGCGCTCATGAGCACAGGGACCACAAGCATCTGGCTCACAAGTCTGTCCTTGGTGCCTGACATGCCACAGGTGCTGAATAAATACTTGTAACAATAAACAAACATGACAGGCTTTGGTACCGAGCCTTGTTGCTTCTTCACCATAAAACCATAAAGAAATTGCTCTATCTCTCTCTGCATCCTGTATCAATGCTGAAAGTTTGTCAAGACTCAACTTGATCATTTTTCCTGATTTAGAAGTTATTACAGTTATTACTTAATATTGCTTTACTTTTTTTTTTTTTGGATTTGAAGTCTCACTCTGTCGCCCAGGCTGGAGTGCAGTGGCATGCTCATAGCCACCCCATCATCAACCTGCTGGGCTCTGGTGATCCTTCCACCTCAGCCTGCTAAGTAGCCGGAACTGCAGGTGCGTGCTACCACGTCTGGCTAATTTTTTGATTTATTGTAGAGACGAGGTCTTGCCAAGTTGCCCAGGCTGGTCTTGAACCTGCAGGCTCAGGCATTCCACTCGCCTCAGCCTCCCAAGGTGTTGGGATTACAGGCTGACCACCGAGCTTGGCCAATATTACCTTACTTTCAAGGTCTATTTACAAGTAAGTTTGAACACTTTCATTGTTGTTATAATTTACTGATTTATTATTATTGAATTCCTCATATCCCTGAGGACGGGAGATGCACTCTCAGGGAAGGACAGAAGAGTTGAGGGAACTGCTTGTGCAAAGGCTCTGAGGTCCCCAGGGTGGCCAGGGACAGAGTGAGGGCAAGTGGCTGGAAAGGCAGAAAGGGGCCCGCAGGCCTATCACTGGGTGTGTTCTCCACCCCAAAGGCACAGGGAGCTGGCGAGCAGTTAGGAGAGGTTTTAAGCAAAGGAGAAGCATGAGCGAATTTGGGTTGGTAGGGTTACTTATTCTCCCCAGCCTGTCTCCATGTCTGTAGAATGTGATCATCCCTATCTTGCAGGGAAGTTGTTACTCAGAGCCAATAAAGTAGCATAAAGTGCTGCGTCCAGCACAAGGAAGAGCTCAATGAATAGTATGGGAACAAAAATTAAAAAGTAATGTCGAGTCATTCATAAAAGCCAAAAAGTGAAAATAACACAAATGTCTATCAGCCGATTGATGGATAAACAACATGTGCCAGGTCCATACAATGGCATGCTATTCAGCCATTAAAAACAATAAAGGCCGGGCTCGGTGGCCTGTAATCCCAGCACTTTGGGAGGCTGAGGCGAGTGGATTGCCTGAGCCTGTGGGTTTGAGATCAGCCCAGGCAACTTGGCAAGACCTCGACTCTACAATAAATAAAAAATTAGCCGGGCATGGTAGAGTGCATCTGTAGTTCCAGCTACTTGGAAGGCTGAGGTGGAAGGATTGCCAGAGCTCAGCAGGGTTGACGCTGGAGTGACCATGAATATACCACGGTACTCCGGCCTGGACGACAAAGTGAGACTTCAACTCAAAAAAGAAAAAAAAATTCTTTTCACGGTAACTTGGATGAACTTAGAGTCTATAATACTGAGTGATCTATCACCGAAACAAAGAACTGAGTATCACATGTTCTCACTCATAAGTGGACCTTGAACAATTATTGTAATACTATAAGAAAAGGATTGGTAGTGGTGGGCAATTGCCGTGGGGTGGGGGGGAATTGGCAGTAGTGGGAATCTGCCTGCGGGGGGTGGCACATCTCATCAACAAGGGTACCTGCATAATGAACATTTGTATACCTAACCCTGAATTGCAGCCCACATCTTTAAACTAAAAAATTAAAATTAAAGAATAATCTCATTTTTAAAATTTATAATAATAAAAAGAAGAAAGTTCTATTACATGATACATGGATGAACCCTGAAAACACTACATTAAGACTCCCAGGGAATGCCTGAAACTGCATCCAGACACAAATAAGGAAATGCCCAGAAAAAGCAAAATCCATAGAGCCAGACAGTAGATCAGAGGTTGTCAAGCAAGGAAGGGAGATCACCTGCTAACAGGTTCAGGGTTTCTTTTGGGGTGTTTTGGAGTTAGTGGTGATGACTGCACAAAATAATGGATAGACTAAAAACCACTGACACGTACACTTGAAAATGGGGATTCTATGTTACATGAATAATAGTTCTATTCCAAAAAGTGCTTTAAAAAGCACAGCAGTCCCTCCATCTGCAGTTTCACTTTCCGTGGTTTCAGTTACCCAAGGTCTGAAAATATTAAATGGCAGATTCCAGAAATAGACAAGTCATACGTTTTAAATTGCACACCACCCCAAGGAGTATGATGAAACCTCGTGCCCTCCTGCTCCATCCCACTCCATCCTGCCTGGGGCATGAATCATCCCTTTGTCCAGTGTCTCCACACGTATGTAGACGCCACCCACCTGTGATCGTCAGTCACTCAGGAGCCATCTTGGTTCTCAGACTGTCAGATCACAGTAAGAATGGTGAGTATAGTACACTAAGGTTCTTTGAGAGAGACAGAGAAGCCACATTTACATAACTTTATTACAGTATTTTCTGTATTTGTTCTATTTTATTAGTAGTTATTGTTGTTAATCTCTTACTGTGCCTGATTTATAAATTAAACTTCATTATAGGTACATGCATACAGGAAAAATCATAGTACATGTAAGACTTTGTACTCTCTGTGGTTTCAGGCACCCACTGGAGGTCTTGGACCAGATGCCCCATGGATAAGGGGAACTAATGTAATACTACATACAACTTTTTAAAGTCAGAATATGTAGAACACAATAAACGTTATCTCACTCTGCTAATCCTAAAAAAACCACAGGTGTGTCATCTCACCAGTGATCAAAGTTCAAACCATCATTCCACACCTGAAAAGTGTCCAAAATTAAGAAGCCTGACAATTTTTAGTTGGCAAAAATATGAAGAGGAGGAGAGTGTCCTCACCCACCACTACTGGGCGTTTGAATGACTCTAGCCACTCTAGCGAGCAATTTGGCAATACCTAGTTAAAGTAGAAGTGCACATACCGTATACCCCAGCAATTCCACCCCCTAGAAACTCCCCTGCTGGAGCACAAAGAGATACGAAAGGATGTTCAGAGCAATGTTTGCCATGATATTATAAAAAAGGAAACAACATGTCTAGCACGGGGGGGGTGGATAAATTGGGATATATTCACACCACAGAATACCAAAGATTGGTTAAAATGAACTAGATTCATCAAAAATGTGAATGATGCCATTTATGACCAAAAACATGTACTTACTCAAAGCCATGGGTAGATACACATTTATGTAATAAACGCAAAAATTGGGGCTGAAAAAAGACATGCCACACTCGTGAAAGTGGACTCTCTGGGATGAGGGAGGAGACAAAGGGATTTCACTTCCTCAGGAATGTTTCTTTCTTTTACCAGCTGGGGCCATGCACAGCTGCCATCCAAGGTGACTACTAAGATGAGGACAGTAGTATCTACTAGCCCACATGACCGGAACATTGGTCTCCTAATCCTCAGAAAACTTCTCTTTACTTGTCACCTCTGCGGTAGCCCTATTTTTTCCCCTTTATTTCCAGCATTAGCAGCGAAGCTGGACAGCCCCATGGCAACAACACAGCCTTGAGGCCGGATGGACTTCAGTTTGAATCCCGATTCTACCCCTGCTAGCTGTTTGACCCTGGCATTGAGGCTTTCTAAGCCTGGTTCCTCAACAGTGAGACAGAGGTAGCAAAACTTACCTCAGGGACTTGTTATCGTAATTAAATTATGTATTCATTCAACCAGTGACATCACTCACTATATGAAGTGCTACAGATAAAATAATAATAATAATAAGATAAAAGAGTTTATCTTCATTGGATTAAACTATTAAAGGAACAAATATACAAACCAAAGAAGGTTGTACTAGTACAACCAGTTGTATTAGTTCTATAAACTTAAGAGAAAATGCAGACTCTATTAAGTAAAGAATCAGTTCATTACAAACATAAATTAAAAAGGAGTCCTAAGAGTATGATTCCTGAAAATAAATGAAATGTATCAAGGACCTAGCTGGAAGTAGGCACTTCACATGTATCTGAGACTAGACACATTTCAAAACTGTCTTCCTAAAAGGTCCAATACACAATAGAACAAAAAAGGGCCTTCTCTCTTTAATGAGCTAGGTCAGGGTAGCTCAGAGATAACAGAAAGTGTGTCTCAAACACTTCAGCATCAAGAATTCCATCCAGGCAAGTCCTTTTGCCTCTAAGCTCCCCGCCTTTGACTCAAAGCACCTATGACATAGATGAATAAATGCAAAGTTTATAGGGAACACAGCAAATAAAAAAAAGTGGAAATGTGCTCAGAAAAAAAAAATGGTCAATTCCCAGGCAGCAGGACTCCAATCAGGTCCCATGGGCACCCAGATGCTGGAGGCCTGGTTCCTGTCCTCAATGGACTGGGCAACGGAAGGGAATGTGAGGATAAACATGCTGTGATAATGCATGGGATAAAGCTTGCTGTGATAATGGTCAGCATAATGACACAGCTCATCACAGTCTCATCTAAGACCCTGAGATGGGAACTCAGCTCTGGCCCATATACAAGGCATGTCATGGCTGAAACTGGGGAGTGAGATGGTACCACGTGAACTGTCAAACTTCCTTACACCTCCTGCCAACACGTAACTTATACTGTGGTTTGCCAGTGCTCTCTTCTGCCATTCCTTTTCCTTTGACTTGCTCCCACAGAAGTACCATGGCTGGTCTGGAATCTCACCATTCCCTTCTGTCAATATGTAAATTACCCATTATTTGCTTATCAAAAGTGAGTAAAGCCCCAAAGTTGTGCTTTCCCAGCTGCTGGAGATAGTTGGAGCCCAGTGAGACTGTTGCCTGAATGATGTTTTTTGAATAGTTTCTGTAAGTCAAATAGGTCATTTTATGTGAATATTTCAGTTCTACAATAAGAATACTTTACTAGGCAACCCCTTAGGGCCCCCTCCCACTGTGGGAGCTTTTCTGTCCTCTCAATAAATCCTGCTTTACCAGAAAGGGCAACAATATCATTTCAATTTTTTTAAAGCAACAATACTATTATATAAAGAAAGTATGTAAAAGGACATCTGATACCTGCAGCTATCAACATTTGAGTAGTAGAATTTTTTTTTTTTTTTCTTTTTTGAGTTGAAGTCTCACTCTGTTGCCCAGGCTGGAGTTCTGTGACACACTCACGGCCACACCAGAGTTGACCTGCTGGACTCTGGTGATCCTTCCGCCTTAGCCTTCCAAGTAGCCGGAACTACAGGTGCCCACTACCATGCTCGGCTAGGTTTTGTTTTGTTTTGTTTTGTTTTTTTTATTGTAGAGACAAGGTCTCACCAAGTTGCCCGGGTTGGTCTCAAACCTACAGGCCCAGGTAATCCACTCACCTCGGCCTCCCAAAGTGCTGGGATGATAGGCTGAGCCACCGAGCCCGGCCAGAATTCTTATAGTAGTAACATAAATTAAAGTTCCTGGCAGACCTACAGGAAAATTGTATGTGCAGTATGATACCCTTTTTGTAAAATTTATGTTATATGTGTACATTAAAAAGATAAAAAGGCCAGGCATGGTGGCTCATGCCTGTAATCTCAGCACTTTCAGAGGCTGACGCAGGAGGATTGCTTGAGCCCAGGAGTTCGAGACTAGCCTGGACAACATAGCAAAATCTCATCTCTACAAAAAAATCTAAAAATTAGCTGGGTGTGGTGGTGTGCTCCTGTAGTCCGAGCTACTTGGGATGCTGAGGTGGAAGGATTGCCTGAGCCCAGGAAGTCAAGGCTACAGTGAGCCATGAGCATGCTACTGCATTCCAACCTGGAGAACAGAGTAAGGCTCTGAAAAAAAAAAAAAGACACAAAGAATCTACCCAAATCCTAACAATAGTTAGCTCTAGGTGTAGGAATTAGTTTATTTTTCCCTGTTTTATAAGTTTTCTGCAATTAACACATACTACTTTTCAAATGTGAAGAAAATGATTTTTAACCAGGAATCAATGAATTTCCTCACAGAAAAAAAAAGGAACCAGAGACTAATGCAAATATTATTGATCCATTCTTGCCCCAAATTAACAGCGTGGTGGATGCTTCACTGCTCAGGGCTCTAAGCCCCCAGGGTTCCCAGCGGGGAGACCTCTTACACAGCCAGGGCAAAGGACAGGGCCAGATAACAGTGTTTAGACATGTCTTTGAAGTCCTCAGCCATCATCCTGGACAGCTTGGCCAGTGGAAACAAAAGATCATTCTTGCAGTCCTGGCTGCAGCCGGCCAGTAGCTCCCACCTTTTGCTACCACTGCAGTTCCCAGCCTGACCTCTGCACCCACACACAAAGGCCTCGTTGCAGCACGACCAGCAGTGGCAAACGTACTCTCCAGATTCAGCCAATGAAAGGACTTTTTTTTTTCTTCCACACCAGCTTTGTGTCTTCATGACCCAACTGCAGAGAGAACGAAATTTTGGTATGAAATGAACAAAAACGACAAACTTCCTCCCGCAATTAATAATAATTTTGTGTTCCTGAGAATTATCTCAGGTATGGACATCACAAATAAATGTGACTGAACTGTGCTTTTTTATTTTTTCCCCAATGAACATGTTTGTGTGATGAGACATTTTAAGATAATAACAATAATTTTAAAAAATGAAAACCCACACATCCCAAATTGCACTTGAGTTCCATGTATTCTGCACACAAGTGTTCAAGCAGTCTGGCTGCTGGAAGCCACATTCAGAGGAGACCTCACAGGTGCTGACAGCTGAAATCAGCAGGTGAGGAAACACTGCAGCTCACATGGGAGACGAAGTGTGAGCCTAGCCTGGTCATGCCCATGCCTACCACAAGGTCAACACCACCCTGCAGGTCAGCATGCCCCAGATTGCCCCAAGATAGCAAGTGTCACCACCCCTCCCTAGAGAGGCAGGCTGCCCAGCTGCCCAGCAACAAAACTCCACAGGAACTCAGCTGCCCATTACCCTCCACACTTGCTCAGACTCACCACCCCACCTAACTGCCACCCAGGCCTGGCCCACAGTGGCTCTATGCTAAGCTGTCTTTATGTCTCTCCTAAAGTCTAGGATTAGCTATGTGAACATCTCAAATTTATTGTGCAGACTTTAGGTACGTTAGTGTCCAAATATATTCAACTTGATAACAAAAAGCACCAATTTTCAAAATCTTAAAATAAATCAATGCAAAAGCAATTCAGTGGAGGACAGATAGCCTTTTCAACAAGTGGAGCTGGAACCACTAGATGTCCATAGGCAAAGAAATGAACCTTGACATAAACCTTTACACCTTATGCAAAAATTAATCCATAACAGACCACAGACTTACACACAAAACATAAAACCTTTAGGAAAAAGTAAAGGAAAATTTTCATGATCCTGGCCTAGTCTAAGGGTTTTCAAATTTGTGATCAAAAGCACAACTCAAAAAAAAAAAAAACACAATCTGTAAAATTAAAAGTTGATACACTGAACTTCACAAAAATTTAAAAGTTTTGCTCTGCAAAAGACCCTGTGAAGAGGATAAAAAGACAAATTACAGAATGGAAGAAAATAACTGCCATCGATATATACAATAAATATTAGTACTTAATATATATATTATATATATACACATATATACATATATATTTATTTAAAACTCTCAATATTTAATAGGAAAACAAAAGAATTCAATTAGAAAAAGGACAAAAGACATGAAGACACATTTTACCAGAAAAGATACACAGATAGCAAATAAGCCATGAAAAGATGTTCAGCATTGTTAGCCAATAGGAAACACAAATTAAAACTACGATATGATACCACTACATACCTCTCATAAGGGCTAAAATAAAAAACAGAGACACCACCAATGATAGCAAGAATGCAAAGAAACTGGGTGCTTAACCTTGCTTATGGGAATGCGAAATGGTGCAGTCACTCTTGAAGACTGGTTTGCAGTTTCTTATCCAATTAAACATGCAACTACCATAAAACCCAGCAATTGTACTCTTGGATATTTATCCCATAGAAATTAAAACATATGTTTACACAAAAGCACAAATGCTCATACTAGGTTTATTCAGAACAGCCAAAAACTGGAAACAACTCACAGCCTTCAGCAGATTAACAATCAAATAGACTGTGGTGCATCCATACCACAGCATATCACTCTACAGTAACGAGGGTGGACTGTTGATACTTCAAACAACTTAGATGCATTTCCAGAGAAGTACTGGGGGAGGGGGAGACAATCTCAAAAGGTCATATACTATATAATTCCACTTATATAACATTTTTGAATTGACAAAATTATAGAGAGCAGGTAAGTGACTGCCAGAGGTCAGGGGTGGGGAAGAGAAGTAACCATGGCTACAAAAGAGTAACATGTTGGGTTGGAACTATTCTCTGTCTTGACTATATTAATGCTGCAATACTGTATGATAGTTTTACAAGATGTTATTGGGGAAAATTGAGCAAAGGGTACATGAGCTCTCTGTATTATTGCTTACAACTGCATATAAATTAATTATCTCAAAATTAAAAAATTTTAACTATTGATAATTACCTCAAAATAAAAAAATTTTAATGAATAAATATTATAAATCAGCATTTAAAAAAAATCTTCTTCTTGCCAGCCTATAACACTTGCCACAACACCAAGCCACTTGAACGATAGAGAATCCTTTGGCCCAGACCCTTTGCTTTGTTAATCTGGCATGTGAAGGAGTGGCGGGCTGTAGGGAAGATAAGTCGCTGCCCTTTGCCATTGTCCCTGTGTGAGAAACTTCTCTGGGTATTTGCAACCTTCATACAATATTAATGGGGATTAGAAGGGTGCAACCAAGGGCCAGGTCAGAGCCAGCCCTTTCCACTCATGTAAATGACCTGAGATAAACATAAACCAGGAGGGCTCAAATCCTAACAAGGCATTTTTGTTCCCGCCCATGGTGATTAAATCATGGAAAGATGACCCCATTGGTGACCCCATCCCCAATCTGAGGGGCATTTGCATCCATGTGAGCTGGGATCAGCACATGATGGCTGGTGCCTAATCTCGACAGAGAACAGGAGAGTAAGAGTTTCTGGAGGAAGTGACAGAGGGTGACCAGTCAGACGCTTGCTAACCATCACAGTGGCCACTCCATGGTCTAAGGAGCAACAGAAGATGAAAGAAGCACCAAGGATGGGGAAAGACAGTTTCACAGTCAGACACACAGAGCCTTGAAATCCAGCTGGGCCAATTTTTGAAGCTGTAACTTCCTTAACCTCTGAATTTGGTTTCCCTCATCTATAAACGGGGTTATAATTACGCCTGTTATGGGGCTGCTGTGAAAATACATGAGAGGTGAACAGAGCACCTAGCACAGACTTTTGGAGGTGCTCAGTGATGCTATGCCCTGCCTTTCCCCACTCAACCAAGTTTCACAACACTGAAAATTCTGCTTGCTCAAGAAAAAGCATCTTATGGTAACCAAGATTCAAGACACTAGTGCACATGAGGCTAAAAGCTCAGACTGGCTTAGACTGTAGGTGTATAGTTCTGTTCCTGCCACTTCCTAGGTGTCTCGCCATAGAAAAGCTACTTAGCCAGGCTCGGTGGCTCAGCCTGTAATCCCGTGCTTTTGGGAGGCTGAGGTGAGTGGATTGCCTGAGCCTGCGGATTCAAGACCCGCCTGGGCAGCGAGACCTCATCTCTACAATAAATCAAAAAATCAGCTAGACGTGGTAGCGCATGCCTGTAATTCTGGCTACTTGGAAGGCTGAGGTGGAAGGATCGCCGGAGCCCAGCAGGTCGAGACGGCGGTGGCCGGGAGCGGCCATTGCACTCCGGTCTGGGTGACAGAGTGAGACTCCAACTCAAAAAAAAAAAAAAAGGAAAAGCTACTTAACCTCTCTGTGCCTCAGTTTTTCCACTCTGCAAAATGAAGATGATACAATAGCATCTGCCTCACACGGTTGCTAAGAGGACTGAGTGAGTCACATGTGAAGTGCTTGGAGCAGTGCATGACCCCAATTTACTTTCTTTAATGCATCCTTTTAGTTAATATTTTGGTTAGAAGAAATAAGAATATTTCCGAGAGACCATTTTTTTTAACTTTGTGAAAAAAGTTATGTTGTGTGATGAAACTAAGTTAAACCAATGAAATTGCCAATATGCTACCATTTTGACCTTCATAAATGACAATTCATGCAGTTCCACTTAGTTGGTAAATTTTCGAGCCTCAGTTTACACATCTGCAGAATATGCATCCTAGTCCGTACATTCTGAGGCTGTGACTGTGAAGCTTAGTGATAATGTAAAGTGTTGGCACAAAGTAGGGACTTAGTAACCAAACAAAGTACGGACTTAGTAACCGACAGCAGCTAGTTGGGCAAAACCACCCATCTTCTTCCCAGTTCAATGCTCCCAGAGGACTTATGAGCAGAACTTCTAAAGAAAGAGTGTTGGAGATAAGCAGATAATGTTACAAGCCTAATTCCCCATGCAGACCAGTCAGGGGAAGAGGGGGGCATCCTCTTCCCAAAAGGTCACAGAATGGCACAGAGCAATCTCCATGGGAACTAATCAGGAGGTGTGGATGGCTAGGAAAACAGAACTCCACCACGGGAAAGCACCTCAAAGTCAGGCCCCCAAAGACAGGTTGTGGGTGATGACAACAATAACAAGTGTTGGGCTCTTTTTATGTGTGAGACAATGTTCCAAGCATCTGGCATTTTACACATTAAATTTTAGCAGTTGCCCTATGAGATATTTATTATTATTGGCCCCATTTACAGATGAAGAAACAGACCCAGAGAACATTACACCAAGTTCAGATTTGACCCTGGTTCTGCATGACTCTGGGTGACCAAGTTTTAACTACATGCCCATTAGTTTAACCACCCAGATCATCCCCACTTTAAAAGTCGTAGGATTATTATCATTGAAAGGTAAGACCAACTAAGGAAACCAGAAATTAGCAGCTGCATTCAAGTTTCCTGATTGTCAGCATCCATAAGACTCACCTGGAAGGCTTTTAAAAACACAAATTCTCAGGTTCCACCATCAGGAATTCTCGTTCAGAGGTCTGGGGTCCCAAAATGTACATTTCTAGCAATTCCCAGAGATGCCGTCGCAGCTGGTCCATAAACCACACTAGAGGATCCAGAAGGTGCCTCACAATGCCAAAATCTCATGAGTCAATGTAGTGTCAAATCAGGGAAAGTAGTTTCTATGTTAGGGGTACCCTCAGACCTTCTGAGCGAGAATTCCTGATGATGGGACCCCAGGAGACTGCATTTACAAAAGTCCTGCAGGTGAGTCTTTCAGATGCCAAAGGTGGAGAAGCATTGTTCCGGAAGCTGCTCTAGAGGTGCTGAGGCAAGAGATTAACAAAGAGGAACTTTGGTCTAGAATCTGAAGTCCATTCCTGGAGCAGCTGCTAACCTCTGGCATCCCTAGGTCAGATTTCCCCTGCAGATTATCTTCTCAGTCTAATTCTGTCCAGCCTCCCCTTTCACTTTGGAGTCAGACAAAAATGGGTTGCCTGATATTTGCTGGCCATACAACCTTAGGCAAGTCCGCTGACTTTTCTGCATCTCCATTTTCTCATCTTTACAACGGGTACAACACTCTAGCTTACCAAGTCAGGATAAAGTGAGGTAGCATATATAAAATACCTGGGCCTGGGACAAAGTCAGTAACTGTTCATTTCTTCTCTCACCTGTTCTCAACTAGATTCTATGCTCCCTAACACACGAACTCAAATTTCTAAACTTTTGTCATGTCTGGGGCTATTCATAAGAATAATAGCAATACGTTTATATCTTTGTCATTTGCAAACTGCCCCTTGCAATCAATACTCTAAAAGGGTATGCTTTATGATATGTAAATTGTATACTATATACATATACATATTTTTAAATGTACTGGTAGAAAAAAAAAGACCAGAAGGATATATACCGAAGTGGTGACATGCTAATACCAGTAGCCTTTAGGTGGTAGGTAATATTTTTCCCTTGAAGGTTCTGACATTCAGATACTATTCCCAGGAGGAGAACTGATCAAGGTCAAAACAGGTCAAGTTAGATAGGTTCCCTAACTCCCAGGTCACCAGCCTCCCTGAGACACAGCCTCCTAGCCCATCCACTTCTTTCTGCTGAGGTTTGGGAAGACATTCCCTTCTCAGTGGGTTCTGAGGCAAACTCCTGGTCAAAAAGCCAGGGGTATGAAATGATACAATGTGTTGGATTTACTTTAAAGTAACCCAAAAAGGTGTGGTGTGGAAAAGGAGAAGATGGAAGAAACAGAACTGACAAAGTGTTGACAATGTTGAAGCTAGATGATAAACACAAAGAGGTCCATTATACTAATCTTTCTACTTTTGTACATGTGTGAAATTTTCCATAATAAAAAAGGAACGGGAATCAGTTGCACATTCCTGAGAGGGCTTGGGATTCCCACACAGCCTCTAAACTATATCCCTCTCCCCTCCAAAAAGTATATTTTGAACATCTGTGATTTACCAAGCCTTAGCTGGGCGCTAGAGGGATTCACACAAAATCAAGACACAGATGTCTGTTCCCAAGAAGCCCATGATTTGATGGTGTAAATAAAATGCAAATTGATAAATATTTTTGTCACTTCCTAAGAGCAGTCAAGTTTTAGAAATGATATTTGTACTATCATCAATCAGGGATAGTTTATCCAAATGGGAAGAGCATTAAAAGTACAAATGACAGGAAAAGCTCAGAGTCTATTAGAGAGGTAATCAAATTACAATTTACCAACACAACAGAATATATAAATTGTTATCCAAAATGGCATTATCAAGCATAGTGGCTTATACCTGTAATCCCAGCACTTTGAGAGGTGGAGGTGAAAGGATTGCCTGAATCCAGGAGTTGGAACCCAGCCTGGGCAACTTGGCAAGATCTCATCTCTGCAATAAATAAACGATCACCCAGGAGTGGTGGCATGTGCCTGTAGCTACCTGGAAAGCTGAGGTGGAAGGATCGCCTGAGTACAGCAGATAAAGACTGCACTCCGGCCTGGGCAACAGAGTGAGACTTTGACTCAAAATATATATATGACATTATCAAAGAAATAATGACATAGGCAGGCAATATTCACAATATAGTTATTACATAGAAAAATGAGCTACACAATGACATAAGTACTATATATCATATAATATATCTTTGTGACTAATTTTAGAAGTCTATCAAATTTCATTTTTATAACAGGAAAAAAATACACTAAAACGTTTGCAGTAATTATATCTGAATCATAGATTTCTGGATTTTTCTTTTAAACTCTTCTGTACATTCTTAAATTTTATGTCACAAATATATATTATTTCTACAATAGCCTCACCCTGCCATTTTTTTAGTGCAATTAGCTTTAAAGTATTACAATTTATCTGTATATCCAGAAACTGCACCAATAGAAAGAGTCCCCATTAAGCAATGTATGAGCTGAGAAGATTAACTGCTTGGAGTCATTATGAAGGGATTAGAGGTCCCTGGACCCTCTGGAATAGTTAGCCCAGGGGTCCATGAGCTGCCCATTGTCAGCCCTAATGGTCAGTTGCACCCACAAAACCCCTAAAGGCTTCCTTTCCAAGTCTGGGAAAGAATGCTAGACAGGAAAAGGTGAGATTGTTACAAGCCAGCTCCCTTCATCCACTTACTGTATGAAAAGACAATACAACATCCTTTGCTTTGAACATCCTTTATGCCTGAGCCTGGGCCCGGGTGCAGGGAGTTTACCTTCTGTCTTTGTGTTGCACTCTTCCCATTCTGATTTCTAACCTTTTATTAGCTCTATTTGAGGTTGCCTCAGAACACTCTGGAATCTCTAAATAATTCAAATGTTGAATCTCCAAACTGGAAAGTTTTCTTAAAAGGGGGGTTTATAATGTCAAGTAAAATGGTAGTACCAGAATGGATGTCTACAATGCCATAGAAGTACAGTAAGTTGCTTACTAAACGAAAGAGTGGTCAACTTCGTACTAAGCATAGAAACCTCTGACTAGCTCTATGATACTCTGACCTCTCCTATTAAAAATGACAATACGGCCGGGCTCAGTGGCTCAGCCAGTAAGACCGGCACTTTGGGAGGCCAAGGCGAGTGTATTGCCTGAGCCTTCGGGTTCGAGATCAGCCCAAGCAACTTGGCGAGACCTCGTCTCTACAATAAATCAAAAATTAGCCGGGTATGGTAGCACATGCCTGTAGTTCCGGCTACTTGGAAGGTTGAGGCAGAAGGATTGCCGGAGTCCAGTCCAGCTGGGGTGGCTGTGATTGTGCCATGGCACCACAGCCTGGGTAACAGTGAAACTCCAAATAAAAAAAACATGGCAATACAAATATTTAAAACTTAGCTTCTAATCACCTACCCAGTAAAAGATTTCAGGCATTTGTCCAACTGGCTAGCTTCATAAATCAAAATTATTTTAACCCACAAATAAATCATTTAAACCATCTGCAATAACAAGAAAAGCCTAGATGGAAGGTCAGTTTCAGCCTGAGCTTACTTTCTTTTTTTCTTGCTCTGTCACCCATGCTGGAGTGAAGTGGTGCAATCACAACTCACTGCAGCCTTGAACTCTTGAGTTCAAGTGATCCTCCTGCCTCAGGCTCCCAATTAGCTGAGATTACAGGCATACGCCACCACATCTGCCTTTTTTTTTTAAGAGACAAGGGTCTCACTATGTTGCCCAGGCTGGTCTCCAACTCCTGGCCCCAAGCAGTCCTCTTGCCTCAGCTTCCTGGATAGCTGCGATAATAGTCACGTGACACCGAGCCACTGTGCCTGACTCCTGAACGTAATTCCCACTTCATAGCGGCCACTGCACTCCAGTCTGGTCGACAGAGTGAGACTCCAACTCAAAAAAAAAAAAAAAAAAAGTACTTGTCCCTGAATAAACAGCAGAACACTTTCATGCACTGCTGTTGGGAATTGAAATGACACAGATCACACTGCAAACTTTAAATGAACCAGATTTCAAGATGAAAAAAGACTTGCAAAAACATCTCTTCACCTGTGTTCCATTTAGTTGTTTCACATTCTAAATGTGGTTTTTGTTTCCTAGAAACAAACTTTCTGAGCAAGCATTCAGAAACAGTGCTCTGAAAGCAATGGGTTGCTTGTGAACAATTCTGTACATCTGCCCAGAGATTTAAGAAACCCAAGAAGATAGTGAGAGGTGAGATTCTAATTGGCCTTTAAAACTCCCAGTGATATTTTCTTACAAAGTGCTGCAAGCTAGGTGACAGGATCACGACATTTATATTTATAAACAGCTCACAATCCACTAACACCCAGTATTAAACGCAGAAATTAAAGTGCTCTCCCTGGGGGGTAAAAGTGTTTATTCGGGTTAAATTTACACATTTATTGTTTTAAAGGCATAATAAAAAGCCTTTCAAGCCCCGAAGTAACACTTAACTCTATAATAAAAGTTTATTAAAGAAAAACTTCAGTATACAAACTACGTAGCCCCTCTTCTCTGCTGGTCCTTATGACCTGGGATCAAAAGAGGGTTGACAGCAAAATGGCCCAACGTCTTTCGGCATGAATGGCGGGTCACTCGGCCTCCATCCGGCCGGCGCCTTGGTGGCCGTGGCCACACACACACACACACACACACACACCCCTTCTTGGACTTCGGGGAAGCAGGCTTTGTTCCCAGGACCCAAACTGGGGTCCAGCGAGGAAGCCCCTACCTTCTCTGAACCAGACTCTCCAAGTACAGGAGCCCTCAAAGGTCGCCCCAGGGCCGCTCAGGAAAGGCACCCCATTTCCCCCCCGTGTGTCCCAGGCGCTGCGGAACATGTGGCCGCCACCTCGGGCTGCAAACAACCTCCTATACACATAGACGGAGCCGGCTACACACGCGCGCGCATCCTTGAATGACTAACGATCTGTGGCAGCATTGTCACTTTCAATCGCTCTCACCTATGGGGCGCTCACCATGTGCCAGGCTGGCGATCGTTCGCTCTCGCTCTCTCTGGCGATCGTTCTCTCTCTCTCTCTCTCTCTCTCTCTCTCTCTCTCTCTCTCTCTCTCTCTCTCTCTCTCGCTCTCGATCTCTCCCAAATTTGCCCTTTGGCTTTACTGCTAATATCTGGAATTCAGTTTCACTTGTATTAGACCTCCACATATAACATGGACTGAAATTTTTAAAACAATTTTTATATTGAATTAATTTACAATCAGTGAAATTTTTAAAAGAGCCAAAATAGACACTACTAACAGCTGGTTCTTGAAAAAGATAAAAGTGATTAATTTCCAGTTTATTCTAAGAGTAAAAAAACTAAAAAAGAATTGCTATTATCA